>NC_090265.1:1531088561-1531388561 GCF_040414725.1 Anabrus simplex | reverse complement strand
AATTCACACTCCGGTTAACAGCGTTCAATATGAACGTCCGGTCACGATCTCGTAAGCGGCTACGTAATATTATTATACTATAGTAATGATAATAATATTACTCTACACATCACGGTTTTCTAAAAAGTTAACACTGGCGTCACAGTAATCAAAAGTACACACTGTTTATGCTAATTGTATTATTTCACTTAAAATGGGAGTTAACTTCACTTGAACAAAGAACTAACGAGGGCTTAACCGAGCATAGCTTCGCCGTCGATGAGCCGCTAACCCCGAATGACGCTTGTCCCTTACTGCAGTAGTTTTTACAAGGGAGCGATACCCCTTCCACTAATTTGCGTAGGGCCTATTCCCGGCGTACTCGAGGTATAATAGTACGGTTAATCGGTGACCAGTATTTAGTTGATGCGATTGAGACATAACCACTCAATTATCCTTCGGTGAATCTCCTTAAATTAATTAAAATCTCTCCTGCTTCCCCCACCCTGCGTGGTGAACTCCCTTTCTCGAGGAGGTGTCGTGAGAATAAACAGATGGCCCAGTACTTTTCCACGCAGAAACCACACAGTATTCTTTCTTCTTCAGAAAGTTATCAAGAAAGAGGACATTAAACAATCTAAATAAATGTCCCAGCGAAATTTATCCCTTTTAAATCGGGAGATGACCCCATAATTCGAGTTTCATTAATTTTCTAGATCGTAGTTAATTAAGTTGGCTAGTCCGAGTCCAAGATGGCTCCTATATTTCGTTTCGAAAAAGTTGGTTTCCCCTCATTCTGTGAGTCTTGAGGAGGGATGACTTCTCTCGACTGATGTCACGGGGAATCCCCATTCATAACTCCCCCCGGGTCTAAATTGGCTTGGCTTCATCTGCGGTCCCCCGCCACACAAAGGACAATACTGCGCAATAAGTTGCAGACAAAGAGATCTCGTAGAATAATTTTTAAAAGACACAATTTATCTATCTCAATGGTATGAATATTAATTAGTTTCGGTATTACCTCTATTACTGATATGAATATTAATCAGTTTCAGCATTGTTTCCTTTAAATAGCATTGCGTGCGTAATTACGAAGATCAATATCAACCAAAAGTCCTTGGATCATGCCCCTGTCGGGTTAAATAGGTAAACTACCTATACACTTGAGACTGACATCTATAGCTGTGCGAGTACTAGAATGAGTACAATTTAGCGATTTTCCCCAGTCCGGCTCCATGGCTAAATGGTTAGCGTACTGGCGTTTGGTCACAGGGGTCCCGGGTTCGATTCCCCGCAGGGTTGGGAATTGTAACCATCATTGGTTAATTTCGCTGACACGGGGGCTGGGTGTATGTGTCGTCATCATTTCATCCTCGTCATGACGCGCAGGTCGCCTACGTGCATCAAATGAAAAGACCTGCACCTGGCGAGCCGATATTGTCCTCGGACACTCCCGGCACTAAAAGCCATACGCCATTTCATTTCATTTTCCCCACATCTTAAGACCAACCTCTATAGCAGTCCATATAAACTTGTATAGGCTACATTTACATTTATAAAATGCAACTTCAATGAGATATAACGACAAGGTATTCGCAATTATCAGAAAAAAATATCCACTGGAAATTGGACTGAGTGTCTAAGATGGTAGAAGCGCTGGCCTTCAGGACCGAAGTTGTTGGATACTCAGTCCGGTGGATTTCAAATACGCCAGCCTCGTTTCGATATATTTACTTCAATGGAACAAAATTCCGACACATCGGAGTCTCCAAAAATTACACTATTTTTTTATAAGTATTGCATTTTGATACCATAATATAATAATTTCGTGTGGCTATTTCTAGCCGAGTGCAGCCCTTGTAAGGCAGATCCTCCGATTAGGGTGGGCGTCATCTGCCATGTTTAGGTAACTGCGTGTTATTGCGGTGGAGGATAGTGTTATGTGTGGTGTGTGAGTTGCAGGGATGTTGGGGACAGCACAAACATTCAGCCCCCGAGCCATTGGAATTAACCAATGAAGGTTAAAATCCCCTACCCGGCCGGGAATCGAATCCGGGACCCTCTGAACCGAAGGCCAGTACGCTGACCGTTCAGCCAACGAGTCGGACATTTTGATACTATACAGAAGTTCTATATAATTTAGCACCATTTTTAAACAATTCTGTCCATATTTCGACATAAATATATCTCATGGCTGGGAGTCATGTGAAAACTTGCGTCATGAAATAAGCGATACAAAATGTGTGATGCCATCTTACTTACAAACCGTGAAGACTGTGATATGCAGTATTGGTGGATCGTGGTGGTAGTAGTGGTGGTGGCGGTGGAGGTGGTGGTGGTGGTGGTGGTGGTGGTGATTACTGTTTTAAGAGCAAGAACAACTAGAGAACCACCCTCTATTAAAACAGAGGGAGAAACGCAAGGGGTCCAACAAATCGTAAAATGAAAGTGTCAAGCAAGCAAGGCAAGAGTCACGAAGGGTGTGAAAATGACAGACTCCCTAGGCCTCGCGACCTATGTCGTCGGGTAAAGAATTGAATAAGAATTGACCGAAAGATGTCGGATAGTATAGACGAAAGTGAGGAGCCTGGCACAAGTAAGTGAAAGCAGTGCGAGTGGGCCCCGTGGCTGCCAAAAAACGCCCCCAATTTAACAGCCCCTTTGGCCCTTTTTTGTCTCCTCTTACGACAGGCAGGGAATACCGTAGATATCATTCTAAAGCACCCATCTACAGCGAAATATTGATGGATGGCCATGACTGAGACTCATAGCCCTTGTACCCATCTGCGTGAAATGGTGCAAATAAATTGATCGTTATCTACCTGAGTTTCGTTTATTGAAAGTCATATTTACGATTTCCCTGATAACACCATTCGACACCATTTTTTACTCCATATATTGAAAATTCGTATCCCATATATACCTAGGCTACATGTTTAGTCATGTTATTACACGTAACACCTAGCCATCATCATCATCATCATCATCATTATTATTATTATTATTATTATTATTATTATTATTATTATTATTATTATTATTATTATTATTATTATTATTATTATTGTCCACCTCTGTGGTGTAGTGGTTAGCGTGATTAGCTGCCAGCCCCGGAGGTCCGGGTTCGATTCCCGGCTCTGCCACGAAAATTTGAAAAGTGGTACGAGGGCTGGAACGGGGTCCACTCAGCCTCGGGAGGTCAACTGAGTAGAGGTGGGTTCGATTCCCACCTCATCCATCCTTGAAGTGGTTTTCCGTGATTTCCCACTTCTCCTCCAGGCGAATGCCGGGATGGTACGTAACTTAAGGCCACGGCCGCTTCCTTCCCTCTTCCTTGTCTATCCCTTCCAATCTTCCCATCCCTCCACAAGGCCCCTGTTCAGCATAGCCGCCAGGGCGAGGTACTGGTCATTCTCCCCAGTAGTATCCCCGACCAAGAGTCTGAAGCTCCAGGACACTGCCCTTGAGGTGGTAGAGGTGGGATCCCTCGCTGTCCGAGGGAAAAGCCGAAACTGGAGGGTAAACAGATGATGTTGATGATGACAAATCGTACAGATTTTTTATTTTTTTTTATTTTCTCCAGTTCTCGTGTCAAGTAATCCTGCTGAGGATCCTTTACACTGGAACCACACTCCAATTATTGTGGTCTTGCCAGTGACTTATACGTACGCTCGCTCCTTTATATCCTTACTACAACTCCTAAATACTCTAAACACCTTTTAAGAGATCTGTAACCTTTATTTACAATCCCGTTAATGTGATTACCCCACTGAAAACCGTTCCTTACAAAGGTTTGCAGGAAAATTTTGCTTCGTAAATTAAAGGAGTGTTAAATGGTGCGAACAAAGGAACCTTAGTTCAGCGGTGTTTAGGTTCGGCGCTACGCGCACTTAAATATCTGTTCGGCTGCCAACCTCCCAGGGGATCGAGCGTAAACATGACTACAAAATGACCTCAATAATGTGAGAATGACAGGAAGCAATTTTAACGATGTTATTAATTTTGTGTGACTATTTCTAGCCGAGCGCAGCCCTTGTAAGGCAGACCCTCCGATGAGGGTGGGCGGCATCTTCCATATGTAGGTAACTGCGTGTTAGTGTGGTGGTGGAGGATAGTGTTATGTTTGTTTTGGTTTACATTTTAGCTGCACACAATGAAAATACACAAACGGACAGTGCCTCAGAGTAGATGTTCGGAATGTCTCCGTCCAACTTGGCACAATTCACATCGACTCACCAATGATTTACGTATTCTTTGGAAAATTCCTGGCATTTCTCGGACACGATATGCGGTAGTGGCAACAGATAGTTGGAAGGACACCAAAGATAGTAGGAAGGTCACACGGACAGCGACCCTGTGTGGTTCGTTAACACTCGAGCGTCTGGGAACTATTTACCGCAGACCTGTGGTTCCTATGTTCACTATACTTGTATTTTTACCCTTAATTTATGAAACAAAGTTTTTCTGCAGCGTGTATTAACATTTAGGTACTTACGGTGATCCCTTCGTGGTACTTTCACCCGATCAATGCTATAATTGAAACTGAGAGGACGTTTCCTCTTTTTGAAACTCACAATCTGACATTTCACCCTATTTACCATCGTTACTGTCCTACTCGTTAGCTGAATGGTCAGCGTACTGGCCTTCGGCTCAGCGGGTCCGGGGTTCGATTCCCGGCCGGGTCGGCGATTTTAACCTTCATTGGTTAAATCCAGTGGCTCGGGGGCTGGGTGTTTGCGCTGTCCACAACATCCCTGCAACTCACACTCCACACATAACACTATCGTGCACCACAATAACACTCAGTAACCTACACATGGCAGATGACGCCCACACTCTTCGGAGGGTCTGCCTTACAAGGTCTGCACTCGGCTAGAAATATCCACACGAAATTAATTTACCGTCCTAACAATTGCTTGCGTCCTTCTCACAACATTGTTGAGGTCATTTTGTAGTCGCTCATATTCCTGTTAATTATTTATTACTCTATACAGTATAACATCACCCGCAAAACGCCTTATCTCAGAGTACACCTCTTTACGCATATCATTTATGTTGTATATTATATGAATACATAAAGTTCCAATAATACTGCATTGAGGAACTCCCCTCTTATTGACTACAGGATCAGATAATGCTTCAACTATTCTTATTTCCTGAGTTCTATTTCACAGAAATTTTGCCACCCATTCAGTCCGTCCTTTGTCTAGTTCATTTGCCCTCATTTTTGTCAATAGTCTCCCATACATTTGCTCATACTTCCACTATTTTTGTATCGCAAAAGGTAATTGAATAGGCCAAAAGTAACAGATTTATTAAATCCATATCGGAATATCTCTGCAAAAATATCTTACCAAAGTTTTCTGTAATCTTAAGACATGAGATGAGGGGGAAATATTCCTCAGCAATAAAAAAAACTAAACTATTCTTATTGCTGTGATAATAACAAGATATATAAATAGTTCTATAGATGAAATAGATACCAATATCTTCAGAAGCATGGTATGAAACAATACATTTGTGTTAGAATGAAATCAATTGAAATCATTGACAGATAAGGATATTCCGTTCCTTCCAGTAGTTTAATCTTTCACCCCTCCAAACCCTATTCAAACACTAGTCAACAACGTCTATGACGAACCCTTCGATCGCACTCTCCATAAATCGGATTCGCTTCGTGACTATAATGCAAATCTCGAACAAACGACATGGATTTTGGTGGAAGCTTAATCGTATCCATCACTAAATTGCGATTAGAGTTCCTGTCGTGTGCACAGGCGAAAATTAATCACACAGCTGAGTTCGCGCTGGTGTAAATCAGACGTTATCGGACTGTAGGCTTCTGTTTGGACTCACACCTCGTACAGCGCAACTCATAAATGAGTTAATGACTAAAACAGAATGATCGCTAACACGTGAATGCCAAATCAGTGAGTAACGTTCATGGAAAATCATGTTATACCTTCTAAGAGCGAAGTATACTCGTATATTAAAACATATTTAATGTATGCATTATAGATTTTATATTTATTTAACATAATTAACGGAATACATACACTGACTGATAGAGCAAATGCAACACCAAGAAGGAGTGGTCAGAACTTTATGCCAATTGCAGGGTAGGCTGACGTCACTGAGGTATGCTCATGATGTGAAATGCGCCGCTGTGCTGCGCACGTAGCGAACGATAAATGGGACACGGCGTTGGCGAATGGCCCACTTCGTACCGTGATTTCTCAGCCGACAGTCATTGTAGAACGTGTTGTCGTGTGCCACAGGACACGTGTATAGCTAAAAATGCCAGGCCGCCGTCAACGGAGGCATTTCCAGCAGACAGACGACTTTACGAGGGGTATGGTGATCGGGCTGAGAAGGGCAGGTTGGTCGCTTCGACAAATCGCAGCCGATACCCATAGGGATGTGTCCACGGTGCAGCGCCTGTGGCGAAGATGGTTGGCGCAGGGACATGTGGCACGTGCGAGGGGTCCAGGCGCAGCCCGAGTGACGTCAGCACGCGAGGATCGGCGCATCCGCCGCCAAGCGGTGGCAGCCCCGCACGCCACGTCAACCGCCATTCTTCAGCATGTGCAAGACACCCTGGCTGTTCCAATATCGACCAGAACAATTTCCCGTCGATTGGTTGAAGGAGGCCTTCACTCCCGGCGTCCGCTCAGAAGACTACCATTGACTCCACAGCATAGACGTGCACGCCTGGCATGGTGCCGGGCTAGAGCGACTTGGATGAGGGAATGGCGGAACGTCGTGTTCTCCGATGAGTCACGCTTCTGTTCTGTCAGTGATAGTCACCGCAGACGAGTGTGTCGTCGGCGTGGAGAAAGGTCAAATCCGGCAGTAACTGTGGAGCACCCTACCACTAGACAACGCGGCATCATGGTTTGGGGCGCTATTGCGTATGATGCCACGTCACCTCTAGTGCGTATTCAAGGCACGTTAAATGCCCACCGCTACGTGCAGCATGTGCTGCGGCCGGTGGCACTCCCGTACCTTCAGGGGCTGCCCAATGCTCTGTTTCAGCAGGATAATGCCCGCCCACACACTGCTCGCATCGCATCTCCCAACAGGCTCTACGAGGTGTACAGATGCTTCCGTGGCCAGCGTACTCTCCGGATCTCTCACCAATCGAACACGTGTGGGATCTCATTGGACGCCGTTTGCAAACTCTGCCCCAGCCTCGTACGGACGACCAACTGTGGCAAATGGGTGACAGAGAATGGAGAACCATCCCTCAGGACACCATCCGCACTCTTATTGACTCTGTACCTCGACGTGTTTCTGCGTGCATCGCCGCTCGCGGTGGTCCTACATCCTACTGAGTCGATGCCGTGCGCATTGTGTAACCTGCATATCGGTTTGAAATAAACATCAATTATTCGTCCGTGCCGTCTCTGTTTTTTCCCCAACTTTCATCCCTTTCGAACCACTCCTTCTTGGTGTTGCATTTGCTCTGTCAGTCAGTGTATTCAAAAGTAAGATCACTTCTAATGCACTGCTCTTCAATATCCTGAACGTGTATCCATTTATTTCCCTTGACAAAATGCGGAACATAATACTTTCAGAAATTCCCAGCGTTACCAACGTTCCAAAGTTTTCAGCTCGCTGGAATAGATTTATGGCCCTTGAATCATGTTCCAAATATATGTTTTCCCACCGATATGTAAAAATATAAGTGAAAACTGTTCGAGAAGATAGGCGGACAAATTATACGGTGACACGGGGAATTGTATATGAAGTTTCTTATTGTAATTGTGTTCTACGTCTCACCGACGCAGATAGGCCTTACGGCGACGAAGGGATAATAAAGGGCTAGGAGTGGGAAGGAAGCGACCGTGGCCTTAATTAATGTACATTTTGCCTGGTGTGAAAAAGGGGAACCACGGAAAACCATCTTCTGGGCTGACGACACTGGGATTCGAACACAGTATCTCCCGAATCCAAGCTGATAGCTACGTGACCCAAACCGCACAGTCACTTGCTCGGTGTGTACATAAAGTGATAAACCTTTTATCTTCTACTATTTCCTCTCATTTAGAACGTCTTGATCACCCTTGTAACTGCTAGTGCGATGAACTTTCGATGCACGTTCCAAAAGGTTGTTTTCACGCCTTTGTGTGATTTTTAGGTTTATTTATTTATTCGTATCAGAAGCATACACTTTTACGTAGCATAATGGTACTTAATGACATACATATCAAATAGTGTCTGCCCAGAATTTTGCCAAATCACGGGCATTAGGTGTCGCAGCCATCAAGTCCTCTATTGTGCAACTTAAGGACATTTACTTGAGTTCATGAAATGGGCTGTGGTTTGGTCTTCACCACATTCACATTGTCTGGATGTGCCAGGAAAGCCCCACTTTAGCATATTGATTCTTGATCTACCAACCCCAGTGCGAAGCCTGTTCAACGATTTCCATGTAGACCAATGTTCCTGGTGTCCTGGAGGGAGATGTTCAATTAGTAGCACCCAACCAGCAAGTTGAGGATTTCTAGTTCTCCATAATCTCAACCTTGTGGATTGAGCAGATTCGTTTAAATCTTCGGTTGTATTAAGGAAACTCCTCCTAGACCTCAATCTTCGGTGGGCAGGTTCATATCCATTCAATGGGTGTACACAAGAGGCAAGTGCTTTAGTTCTCTCATTCATGGATCCAACTTCTCATCTTATATCTGGTGGGGCGATTCCAGGCAAACAGTAGATTCTATCTCGTGGAGTTGGTCTCAAGCAGCCGGTAATGAGTCGACATGTTTAATTTAGAGAAATGTCAACTTGTTTAGCATGACTTGATCTGTACCAAACAGGGCAAACATACTCTACAGCGGAGTAACACAGAGCCAAGGCTGTAGTTCTCAACGTCTTTGGATGGGTACCCCAATTGGTTCCAGACAACTTGCGAAAGATGTTGTTTCTAGCCGACACTTTCTGCTTGATTTTCATGCAGTATTGTTTGTAGGTAAGAGCACGATCCAATGTTACACCTAGATATTTAGGTGTTGGGCAGTGATCTAGTTGAGTGGGGGTAAAATGCACGTAAATCCATGAACGATTTATGATTATTTTTTTATAGAAGTGATATGTAATAGGAAAGACGAAATAGAAAATGCTGGCTCAAATAAGTGCAAGGCATTGTCAGATTCAGCTAGGACCGCTGCTTGTTATGCATTTACATGAATTATGCGCGTCATGAGGAAATTTGCTCTGACGAGAAAATACGACCTGGTCAGCGAATATCGCACTGAAACTTTCAGAGTGGCAAGTGGAGTGGTAAGGAATTATTCTAGCCTCACTGTATAGAGAACACGAAGGTATTCTGACCGGGACAGCATGCTGTAGTGTTATAGGTTCATTGTTAATAATTCATCACTGAAAATCATTACTTCTAGTCAGTCAGATGGCTTACGATTGGTCGTATATGAAGAAAGGTGATAGCTCTCTTGCCGCATCAATGTGTACTTATCACAGCGTGGAATGATTCGGGAAACTAGTTACTATTCAATCCACAGTGTGATATTGTTAAGCTTATCACATAATGGTTGTATGAGGAGTTGGCTTCACGTTCAAACATACCACTAATTTCCTGACCTTCACGATGATGGCATTGCCGATTGTCAGAGTACTGCAGTAGTGAAGTCAGTAGTAGTTAGGGGAGGTTAGTGGGGGAAGTTTCAATTACAATTCTCGAAGGTCGTTACCTTCGCCAAGGTTGCAGTTTTCAATGTTGAGGTTCTACAATTCCAAACCTTTTTCAAGGGTCTCTTCACTGAGACTGTATCTGAGCTATAATATTTTTTGTCCTGTCAGTCAAGCAGTAAACTGGATTCTTCATTAGAGATGAGTTTTCCTCTTTCATACCTAAGAGAAAATATCCTTATACCGATATACTAGAACTACACTCTGAGAACAAAGAACTGACTACAAGATCAATAAGAGTTGCAAAAGCGAAATGAAACATTGATTTGTTACACAATGGAGTAACCTTACAGGTCTTGACGATTTTGTTTCCCGGATTCTGGCTGCATCTGTTGCAAATTTTCTAAATGAATTAAAGCTACGCTTGGATTAAAGCTTTCTACGACACGAAAAGGACATCTTTGTTATGTCTTGCACATAATCCGCTCCTCAACATTTCATTACTGAACGTCAGAAAAATGTACAGCTTATTTTCCGATCAAAATGGGGGCTATTTGAAGGTGCTACTCTCCAATATGCATCAGTTGTTTAGTACTTTTTCCAGGCTATCAAACTTATAGGAGGGTTTACTTTGTATATTCAAGTTAACTGAAATTGACTCACCATTTTACTGTAACATTTTCACTGTAGCCATGCTCATTAAACATTTAGTTTAGCTATTACGTTCCTTTAAACTTGCTCTAAGGTATCAGTATGGTATGGAACTTGCCATTGATGGTGTGGAGAACAGGGAAATTGAAAAGCCAGCCCTTATTACTCTTTTTGGATAGTAACTAGGAGAGCTGGTGCCAACTAATCAATTGCTCTGACTGCGATACAATTTCCTTCGCTGGCAGAAAGAAGCGCGCCTGGCGTCTAGGAGACAAGTAGATTAGTTTGTACGTGTGTTTCAGACCCCCTGGCGAGGCGCTCGCATTGTTCTCGCGCTCCGTCATTAATTCTAAACTTCCAACGACACGCCGCAATACAGCGGAAATTACACATGCCATACTGCTCCCAACTTCTAATCCTCTACCTTCATCCAATATCTTTTTTGTTCCTTGATTAAGTGCAATAAGATAATTCCCGGACGTTAAATTTTAAATGTATTAATTTCCTTTGTATCTAACTCATTTTATAAGCCCAATCTTAGTTTATTACAGAAGAAGTTAATTTGATCTGGTTTTATACGTTGGTGCACACACAAACTGTGAGAGAAGCTATGGGTTCCATTACCTTCCAAATACCATGCTCCCATTTCTCACGAAACAAGTATATAATTATATTTTACTCAAGAATAGCTATTTGAACTTCTTTGATTTTAAAAACCAGTATGCAAGTAATGGAAATTATGGCAAACTGTTTGTTTGTATTTTATTATTGTTCTCTTCCTTCTCCTCCTGGCCTTATGCGGTAGATACTATGTGAGGATTAAACCTAGTTTTATGTCCTAATGCCTTTCCTGATACCATCCCTATGTAGGGGTACTGAGCCCTTGGACGTCGATCGTCAACGGATATCCTTGGATTTTGCACCTGTAGGTTCTTCTAGCCTCAAGAGGTTACAGGCTCTTCTGTCACTTGTTGACATAGATCAACGACTTATTACAGGAAATCTATATTACGTGAAGTATAATACAAGAAATGGGCAAAGACAGATTTATGAACTTGAAAGTTAAACTAGTGAAGATTTAGAAGGATGTGAAGCATCAACGAACTGAAAAGAAAATGTTCAGCACAGATGACAAAAAGTAATGAAATGTTAATTCAATGTAAGACGTCCGTATAATAGATCTCTATTTCCTAAATTATTTGAAGTATTCGGGAGATAGTGGGTTCGAACCCTACTGTCGGCAGCCCTGAAGATGGTTGTCCGTGGTTTCCCATTTTCACACCAGGCACATGCTGGGGCTCTACCTTAATTAAGGCCACGGTCGCATCCTTTCCAGTCCTAGCCCTTTCCTGTCCCATCGTCGCCATAAGACCTATCTGTGTCGGTGCGACGTAAAGCCAATAGCGAAAAAATATACTTGAACGTGAATTGCTATTGCTAGAGAAAGAAAAGAAAAGGAAAGAAACGAAACGAAAATCTGAAAATTATTTTATCGGATTTCAAGTAACACCGTTGGTTGATTCACTTGACCAGTGAAAATTCAGTTTCCGTGACCAGACTCTGAGTTTTTTACTAAGGTTAAATAACCACGTTAACCACAACCGGGCGACTGGAGTGGGACATTGATGATGATGATGATGATGATGATGAATACCACGTAGGATACCGAAAGCTACAGAATGGACCTTTAATCGAATCGAAGCAGCCTCTAGTTATACCCGCATCGGTCATTACTCACTGAAAATAATTGGTTTAATAAGTTAACTTGCTCGTCTGCAAGACGTGGTGCTCCAAAGTACAATAGCAATAATTCTTGTTAACTCAATGAAATAAAATTATCGCACCATGTTGTGTCACAATCTGAAATCATGACAAATATGTTACATTAACACTATTTAAAATAAACATTTAACTGGAACATCCCACTGGACCACAAAATTCATTAATGAAATCTACAATTCACATTTATGTTAATAAACAACTAACTTCCAGATTATGTTTAAAATAAAATTTTGAATGGATAATCCAATAAGCACTTAAGTTGATTTAATCATTGCCAACTCCCTGAATAGTAACTAAATTAATTCTGTTTCAGTCGTTTGGGAATAGTAACGATTAATTTCGTGTGGCTGTTTCTAGTCGAGTGCAGCCCTTGTATGGCAGACCCTACGATGAGGGTGGGTGGCAGCTACCATGTGTAGGTAACTGCGTGTTGTTGTGGTGGAGGATAGTGTTATGTGTGGTGTGTGAGTTGCAGGGATGTTGGGGATAGCACAAATACCCAGCCCCCGGGTCATTGGAATTAACCAATGAAGGTTAAAATCTCCGGCCCGGCCCGGAATCGAACCCGGAACCCTCTGAACCGAAGGCCAACGAGTCGGACATTAACGAGAATAATGCAGCAGTAATTTCGAACGTAATTATAAAACCGCGTAAGTGCCTCGCTCGGACCTATTATTCCCTTCAATTTTTTTTTACAAGTTAACCCCATGCAGCATAACTACACGGTAATCGCTATTACTTGAATTGGCCTCTGAATTCTCCGAATGCTTAATTCAGGGGCACTGCCCTCCAATGACCTCTTCTGTAAAACTATATTTTTCCTGTGAAAAATTACATCATGATGAACCCTCAAGCATTGTGCAAGACAACGGTGAATTACAGTGATTTTTTTTTTTTTTTGCTAGCGGCTTTACGTCGCACCGACACAGATAGGTCTTATGGCGACGATGGGATAGGAAAGGCCTAGGAGTTGGAAGGAAGCGGCCGTGGCCATAATTAAGGTACAGCCCCAGCATTTGCCTGGTGTGAAAATGGGAAACCACGGAAAACCATCTTCAGGGCTGCCGATAGTGGGATTCGAACCTACTATCTCCCGGATGCAAGCTCACAGCCACGCGCCTCTACGCGCACGGCCAACTCGCCCGGTTACAGTGATTTACCTGGATTGATTGTATAATGCACCGTTCACGCAGCTCAGGGGAAACAGCTCTATACTATGACGAATTCTTCCTTATATTGATATGGTGATTGTCCCGATGACCAGAACATTTTCAAATCCTCGGAATTCCCTTCAAACCTTGAAAATATCACAAAATTTCAGTAATTTGGGTCACCGCACAAAGGTTTATTTGAAATTTACAAAAGAACAGTAAGGTCATATGGTCGATCTTTGTAATGATCGATGGTGGACCTTTCTCTCTAACTATCGATTGTATTTTGACTATCAACTTCCACCTATTCTTCTTATCACTTTCGACTAATGTGTTTGTGGAATAGTGCACACTTGTGGTGCTTAGGATACGTGTGATTATATTTTTGTAGCTTACAGAGTGTAATGGTTAATCTAAACTGATCACGAGACGGAGAATAACAATGTATACAAAAGGGTACCCTTCAATCTACTGAAGCCACACGATATCAGTCAATCAACTGTCTAAATACCTTTGAAATTGAAGTTTATTGCCAGTTATGCAAGTAAATAATGCTATAACATTCAATTACTACTTTGAAAATGTTGTCATTCAGTGTGCTTTTGTAGACAAATTATACAGGTGTTGTTTTTAACTAGAATTTCCAACGTAAAATATATAGGTGCTAGGTGTTGACTTACTAGGAAACTGAGTTAAAAAGTAGAAAGGTTAGTTTTCATGTAACAGTCGTTCACACGTCTCTTGTCTTCGAAGATGCGAACCACTTTGGAACTTATTTTACATCACACTCCATCCTGTCTAAGCTTCCGTGGCTCAGGCGGCAGCGCTGGGTTCGTGGTTCAAATCCCGGTCACTCCATGTGAGTTTTGTGCTGGACAAAGCAGAGACGGGACAGGTTTTTCTCCGAGTGCTCCGGCTTTCCCTGTCATCTTTCATTCCAGCAACACTCTCCATTAGCATTTCATCTGTCAGTCAGAGAAGTGCGACAGGCCTCGGCAGCTGGCACAGTTCCTATCCTCGCTGCAAGATGGGGGCTTAATCATTCCATCCCTGACCCGGTCAATGACTGGAAAGCAGGTTGTAGGTTTTCATTCAATTTTCACTCCATCCTGTCTATATTCTGCTAAATTACCTTCAGGCAGTCACCATCGAAAGTTCTCTGAATATTCAATGATAATGAGCTACACAGTCTCACTCGTGAAATTTCTAGAAATTTTTTGGAATATAACGGCAGATTTTGTCAAAATTTTGACCCTGAGACGGTTGTCACTGGGAAAAGTAATCATATTGGGAAATATTTCCGTTTAAATTGAGAAGCCATTTGTTTTTTTTTTTGCTACGGGCTTTACGTCGCACCGACACAGATAGGTCTTATGGCGACGATGGGATAGGAAAGGCCTAGGAGTTGGAAGGAAGCGGCCGTGGCCTTAATTAAGGTACAGCCCCAGCATTTGCCTGGTGTGAAAATGGGAAACCACGAAAAACCATTTTCAGGGCTGCCGATAGCGGGATTCGAACCTACTATCTCCCGGATGCAAGCTCACAGCCGCGCGCCTCTGCGGGCACGGCTAACTCGCCCGGTGAAGCCATTTGTATATCAGGGAGAACAAGTGCTATTCTGAATATGAGGATAGTTGCCTCGATTGTATTACGCTGTAATTCCTTAATTTGAGGTATTAGAGCCGAGCTAGAATAATCATTAATCAACTGGGCATTAATTAATGAACTGTTCAGATTCATCTCAACACCGACCATTCCAATTGGAAGTGTGGAGACTCACCGTCTACTGTGGGTAGTATCTGATAGGCATAATGACTTGCGCTTGTTCGCCATAACTACGTATTTCTTGTTCGAGTATTGAATCAGTTTATTCCAGGAGCTCGTAACTTGTAACAGTATTGTAGCGACACTGCTTTTATTTCGCTTGTGCCGAACTGTGTGGATTCTGACAGTAGAAGCACTTGTCTAAATTGACTGTTCGATCACGGCAGAGTGCTGAAGACGTCAGCCTCATTTCGGTAGATTTTCCGGCACGTAAAAGAACTCCTGCAAGACAATATTCTGGCAGCTCTGCGTCTCCAGAAATAGTTATCAGGATGTAAAACCGACAACACTACCTCTTTTACCATTCAACGATAAACTATTCCTCACAGATACCAATACAAATCGCTATCCTTCCTTCTCTACTTTTAACGGTCAGTTTATTTCTCATACCTTTGTTCTTAATTGATGTGCAACATTTTCTCTGTGGAATGAGTGCGAGAAATAGCTCGAAAACAACTACGCTTAGAAGAGAGCCCGTTAGTGGAAATGAAATATTTTATCTCTGAAATTTACATTTTCTCAATTGCTACATTGTTATGTCTTTCCTGTCCTTCTGTACGGTTTCGAAAGGTGGACGCTTAGCCCTTTATTGGAGAAGCGAAGATTGAGTCTTTTGAAATGTACTTATACAGAAGAATACTCCGAATATCTTGGGTAGAAAAGAAGACAAATGAAGAAGTCCTCAACATCTTGAACAAGAATAAAGAGCTTCTTATAACCATCAAGGAGTGTGAGCTCAGCTACCTCGGACACATCATGAGAGGTGAACGATACGAACTTCTCCGACTAATCATTCAAGGGAAGACTGATGGGAAGAGATCTGTGGGAAGACGGAGAAATTCCTAGCTGAAAGACTTGCGGCGGTGGTATGGACATATGTCGATAGAAATCTTCCGTGCTGCCGTTTCGCGTGTAATCATAATCAGTTGGACCGCCAACCTTCGGAGGGAGACGGCGTCATAAGAAGAAGAAGAAGAATTGTGTGAATTAGCATACAGGTTGTATCATAATTAATAGCGCAGATGGAAACATCTGTAAGTACTCGGAGCAAAATATCTTAGTAAACATGGGTGCCCAAACGAGAAGTCTGGAAGATATTTTTTGAATTTATGGTTACCAGCCAGCCCTGACTTGATTGTGTGTAAACGTCATCCTAGTTAGGAAGAGGTACCAATACAGCATTAGAAAAAGTTACTGGATACTTTAGTAGACGTGCAGTTGTTATTAATGAACAAGAAAACAGTCTTACTTAATATATTACCCACATGCCGTGCATGAGTCACCACATCATTGAATGTGTGATTAGCGGTACTACAACCTGTGACAATAAAGTTCGTCGAATGAAGTCAGAACGGTCGATGCTGCAACACTGACGACACACAACGGTGCACCTGCGTAGCAGCAGGTTTTGACCACCTGCTCCCAACGTTGTTCAGTTGAGCATCGTGTGTGTGCTGTGTAAGACACACAGTTAGTGCGTTGGTTATGAATTGCGAACAGGAAAATAAACGACCAAAAGATCAATATACATATTTTTTTTAAGCTTAGCAAGACACTGAAATAAACGCACGCGATGCTGGTACGTGTTTATGAAGATCAAGCACTGTCCTAGAAGTGTGTGTACGAGTGGTTCGCCCGTTTTCGAGGAGGCCGGGAAAGTATTTATGACAACATCCGTAGCGGAAGACCGGCGACCGCCGTCAGTGAAGAAAACATTGAGAAGGTGAGGACATTAATCACGAACGATCGGCGATTAACTGCGCGCACGATACCGGATGAGGTGCAGATTAACCGTGAATCCGGGCGACAAATCGTTATCCAGAAGTTAGGGAAGAGGAAAACGTGTTCTCGTCTTGTGCCACTTCACTTGACTGACGATCAGAAGCAGGCACGTGTATAGGCTTCACATGATTTTGTTGAAACGGCGGATGCGACACCAAATTTCTTGATCTGCATTGCCACTGAGGATTAAACCTGGTGTCTCAGGTACAACCCTGAAACGAAACGGCAAAGCATGCAATGGCGTTCTCCGGGATCCCTTCGTCGGAAAAAGGTCCCACGACTCAAACTCGCTTTGAAAGGAAAGAAATTTGACGATATTCCTGACATCCAACGAAATGTGACGAGGCTTTTGAACACCATCCCAAAGGAAGCCTTCTTGCAAAGTTTCCAGGACATGTATCGTCGATCTCAGCAGTGCATAGTTGTTGGAGGGGACTATTTTGAAGAACAGTAAGGTCACTGTCGTGCATTGTTCATCCATGTTGATAGTACAGGACTATTCACCGAAATGTATTGTCAGAGGTTGTACGTGATTGTCTCATTGGGCCGTACACTTTACCTAACAAACTCAGTGGAAGGAATTACCTTCGGTTACTGCGGCATCATCTTCCAGGATTGTCTGCATCCGGATAAAAGGATGACACTTTGAACACTTCCTTTAAGTACGCCTAAGTACACTGCACAGTCATTGTAACATGTAACTATAACACACTAAGTAAGACTTTTTTTTTGTTCAATGAAGCAACTGCACGTCTACCAAATTATCTAATAACTTTCCTTAATATTGTATTGATACCTTTTCCTAACTAGGGTGACGTTTACACACAAGCAAGTTGTGGCTGGCAACCACAAATTCTAAATTATCTCTCAAACGCCTCGTTTGCGCACCCATGTTTAATAAGAAAATTTTGCTTCGAGTATCGTGCACTTAAAACTGTTTCAGTTTGCGCTGTTATTATGCTGTTAAATTTCGCTGAGATGGTTGCAGTGGTCTATATATGTTTACACACACTCTCTCTCTCTCTCTCTCTCTCTCACACACACACACACACACACAAAGTTTGTGACTTCATGTATTAACTTCGCGATAAATAATCTGCCTACCTTGTTATTTATTCGCACCACTTAAGCTCTCAGAAGCAGCTACTGACCTTCGAAGTTCTTAATCCGGTCAACTCGTTTTGTATAGAAGGACGTAGCCGCTGAAAATAATTTTAGCGAGGCAGACTAGTGTATAAAATAGTAGAGAAGAACAGTTACAGAGAATTACTAAAGTTGGGGATTTAGCAACCCAAGAAGTTGTTACACTGCTGCAGCGTCGTAATAAAGTTGGAATTCTAACGAGCGAGCCAGGGTAACATACACATTCCAGTGTTGTGTTGAGCTCAGCTCCAGGGCTAAGGTCAAACTCACATGTAGCCTTGTCTTCTGAAGGAATTATGTCCATAATCTAAGGGGAGATTGTCAGTCTTTGTCTTGTCTGGTAAAAGCTACCGAACATTAAGCTTTGAAGTCACCGCTAGCCTTCCCCCTCCAGTCGTTTACTATGAGAATGGTCCTTCTGAATCTAGCGCTTACTCTCTCTACACTCCTAATTTAATGGGTAATTTCAAGGTGCAATTACCAAAGTCTCCCTACAAAATAGCTTTTTGAGTCCAAGAGTAAGCAGACGAGTCTATCTAATTGGAAGAATCAACACGCAGTTATTTAAAATATTATTTGTAGAAATGAGGTTAGATTCAACGCAAATAATGCCGTAGTAATTATTTTACTTACACTTCAGTGTACTGTTAATTCATAAGCCAGGAATATATTGTATAATCATATGAAATGGTAGATATCCAGTTCTCTAAATTATAGTACGTGTTTGCAGAAACGTGTGTGAATCCAAATTGTTACTGGGCTAGGCTTCAGTAAGATTGTACGAAATGTCAGCGTTATCTTACGGATGAAGTCTTACACACTTCCACCCTTCTTATTTTAGCGCCGTGTGATGTTGTTTTTAATTTCAATTGTAATTAGAACTAAAATGAAATCTGTACAACATTAAATGAAGCACAAGGTAATGTCAGGGGCTTCCTGGCCGAGGCGGTAAAGGCGTGCTCGGTCCGCCCGGAAGGACGTGGGTTCGAATCCCCGTCAGGAAGTCGTGAAATTTAAGAAACGAGATTTCCACTTTCGGAGGTGCATATGGCTCTGAGGTTCACTCAGCCTACACAAAAAATGAGTACCAGGTTAATTCCTGGGGGCGAAGGCGGCCGGGCGTAGAGCTAACCACTCTACCCCCATCAAGTGCCGAGATTACGGATAGTGGAAGCCTTTACCTTCCACCCCTCCAAGGGCCTTCGTGGCCTGTACGGAGATGACTTTGCTTTGACTTTACTTTTACAAGGTAATGTTATAAACTGATACAAGAAAATATGTCAGATATGATCAGTATTGCGGAACGACATGGTCCCTTGCCTTACTCGTGGCACAACAGCCCCACTACGTGTAAAGACGTGTACGAAGTTAATCCTGATCAATACCGATCAAGTATGAATTAAAGTTTGATTTGATGGGGTACGCTGAGGAATACACGAAGATTGCTGGAATCTAACATAGGGCGGAAATTATGAATTATTTCAGCATGGTCTTAGAACAATACCGCCCTAAGGGGTTTTGACTTGGGTGGAGGTGTGATGAGGCTTGATGATAAAAATATTAATTTCGCTAAAACCTCTTGATTAAATTAAAATTTCACATGATGGTTGTTCCTCTCTTTGATTTTAAGAAATTGTCGTAAAAAAATACATCCTCAGCGGTTTTGTCTGGGAGGGAGTGCTGATAACAAATATATTCATTTCTCTGAAACCGCTAGACACAAGAGGTTGAAACTGCACCTGATGGTTGCTCCTCTGCCTTACATTTTAAATAAACGGTCCTTGAACAGTAAACCCCAAAGGGTTTTGTCTGGGGTATGAGTCCTAATAACAACAAAATTAATTTCTCTGAAACAGTTTAACGAAGTTAACATTTCAAATGATACCCTAGGTGTTAAATAACAGAAGGATTGAAAAATGTTCACTCCTCAGTGAGTTAAAAGTGATGGTTAAGATCCGAAAACAAAAGTAGTCATTCCTCCGAAACATTTCAAATTACGAGAACATAATTTCAAATGGTGGTATACTTTTTATATCCTATGTGAACTGTTTTTAAAACCTTCCACATCTAAAAAGATAAATGGGGTTAGCTACAGAAACGAAATTATCCATCCCTCCAAAAATATTTGATATACGAAATTGTAATTTTACAAGAAGTTTGTTTTTGTGTGTCTTAAGTTTGGAATATCTCATACTTCAACATACAGTAATTCCCTGCTAAGGAGTTCAGAATGGGGGTTTACTCTGAAAATCACAATATTCATTCTTCCAAAACCGTCTGAAGTACGAAATTACAATTTTACATGGAGGTTGGTTTTGTATGCCCTCTTTAAATAAGAAATATTTTAACCTCTAAAAATCATTTCTCCATTACTGTTGGACATAAAAGTCAAAATTTCAGATATTGGTTGCTTCTATGTCTTAGATATAAAAAAAATATGTTTTAATACATTCCAATTCTATGGGGTTCAAATGAGTGTTAGATCCTGTTTTTGTGTGTCTTAAGTAGGGAATATCTTATACTTCAACATACAGTAATTCCCTCTTGAGGAGTTCATAATGGGGGCTTACTCTGAAAATCAAAATATTAATTTTTCCAAAACCGTTTGAGGTACTAAATTAAAATTTTACATGAAGGTTTGTGTTCTATGCCCCCGTTAAATAAGAAATATTTTTAACCTCTAAAAAATTCATTTCTCTTTTACTGTTGGACACACGAAGTCAAAATTTCAAATGTTGGCCGCTTCTATGTCTTAGATATTAAATAAGATGTTTTAATACATTCTAATTGCATGGGGTTGAAAGGAGTGTTAGATCCGAAAACAAGTAATCATACCTCCAAAACCGTTTGATGTACGAACTGAGAGTGTATTTACAGGCTCAACCGACAGCGCACTCTCCAAACTTTTGTAACATAGCACGGGCATCCTGCTAGTGACTAAATACATTATATAAACAAATAAGAAGGTGTGAATATTAATATCCTATTGCTTTATATTAGTTATGTTGTACCTTTTAGTAAATTATTGATTAGATAAAGAAATAAGTAATCTCATTAGTTTCTGGATTTCAGATTTATGAGAAGAAAATTTGTTCCTGTAAATTATATTTTACAAGGAGCATTAGCAAAACAAATCTGTAATCTGAAATAATTCATTCAAAACTTATCTTTGAACTTGGAGTCATTAATCGATTTATCATGGAATATACCGCTATAATTGGATAGTTGCCCGCCTGCCTGGAATGCTTGAATTCGACCCTTGACATTAGTGAAGTTACTATAATGTATAGTTGCCACATTTTAGTTAGAAAAAATGACATCTCAACTGATAGTGAAACAAACTTCTTTTAATGCTTTACGTCTTCAACACCAGCCTACGCAAATTACATTTTGATACAAAGATCTCAATAATCATAATCTTAAGTCACTTTTAACAAGCCGTATGTTACTTTTTAAAATAAGTCATTTGCTAATAAAGATCTACAAAATTTATAATTAGAAATGTTTTGGAAACGAAAGACAAATGACAGATTAATGAAGAGAACAAAATACTTAAACCAAAGCGTTGATAATTACGCTTTCAACGCCTTGGATTACACTATTTCCTGTGACCTCGCACTCTCAGAATACCTTCCTCTTTCAACTGAAACTTGTAATACATTTAGTACATGAAATGTGTGAAATTAAATGTTACTCGTTCAATTGATCTCATTGTTCCTACTATCAAGTTCAAGGCCCATTAAAGCGAGTCTTAAGGAAGTCATGCCATTAAAAGTGCTTTTTTGTCTAGGAAATACAACCTTGCATTAATGATTTCGATTGTCATAATGATAGCAACCAGAGGGACCATCCCTATTTCTTTCGTTGGCTTTCGCAAAGAGTCTCGACTCACTAAAGCCTTCCTAACAACTCTTGCAGTAATAGTACCCACATTTTAGAAACTACGCTCATGGGCTATAACAGAGTTTATTTGTTTCACTCAAATTTTTAAGAATATGGTTTCTAATGACAAATATGAAATTTTACATAACAACTAACTGTATGTTTTTAAGGTATCGTAATCATGGAAGATTTTCAAACAACAACGATCCCACTGAATACCGTATATTCAATATTACAAACTTTGTTAATTCTTCTCCATCCTGGCCTATTTCCAGTTATCTGGGGTCGGCACTTCGTATTTAGACCAGTTTTACGGCCGGATGTCTTTCCTGACCCAATATTGCGTATTTTGGTGGTGGTTTGTAGTGTGATGTGCTGTATGTAACTAAAGGTGTCTACTGACATGAATTCAAACACCCAGTCTTCGGGCTGTACGAATTAATCGTATGCTGTTAAAACCCCCGATTTGGCCGGGAATCGAACCCACGGCCCTCTGCACCGAAGGAAACTACACTGATCATTCAGCGAAGGATCCGGACAGGGATTTCATTACATATACCAATAAATAAAAAACTAAGTTGACGCTCTTTTGCATTCTCACAGCCAGTCCCACGATGTATGGGTAGGGTGCCCGCCTCTTACCCAGAGGCCCTGGGTTCGATTCCCGGCCAGGTCAGGAATTTTTACCTGAATCTGAGGGTTGGTTCAAGGTCCACTTAGCCTAAGAGATTACAATGTGGAGCTATTTGATGGTGAGATACCAGCCCAGGTTTAGAAAGCCAAGAATAACGGCCGAGAAGGTTCGTCGTGCTGACTACACGCCACCTCATAATCTGCAGGCCTTCGGGCTGAGCAGTGGTCGCTTGGTAGGCCATGGTCCTTCGGAGATATTTCGCCATAGGGTTTTTTTTCCCTTTCCTTTCTCACAGAACCTATACTACATCTCTTAAAACGATTCATTATTTATTCCTCTGGTATAGAAAAAATTGCTGTAAGTAAGTAGATTTCTAAAATGTGTCGCCGATGGTCATTTATACATCAAAATTATAACAAGACTGCTTTAACAGGGACGTAAACTTACCTTAACATTTCTTCAATGTTCTTGAAGGGAAATTCTGAAATAGCTAAACAAGTATCGAAAACAGTACACATAGCCATTAATTGTAGTTCATTATAGGAACAACAACAGATATATTCCATTTTAATGATAACACCGTAAGCTTATGAATTGATTCAATACGTGATAAATGACAGGAATTTGTTATTGTACAGGATTTGGAGTGAGCTCATTGGAAAAAAAGTTTGAACATAAACATTGAGATTAATAAATGATCAAGTGTGACAATTCTATTTTTGTTAGTTACTTTACATTAATAAATCAATTATTGTTTATTACAATAGATGAGAAGGCCATTGGGGGATATTTTTATTATATGATATATGACCTGTACTGGGTGCTGACGGAACATACGCAGACTGTTGAGCAAGTTCTGTCACATAAAATGAGACACTGCGTTCAATTCGACAGCCTTTTTATGTGTGTATTTATTTATTTAATCTTGGGATTATTTACCGAGTTTGAAAGTTTCCACTTGTCATTTATTCGAATTGTGAAAGAAGGGCATTTCTTTGCACCTGGTATCGAAGCTGTGTTACAACATCGGAGTTGGATTACGTCAGTTGGCTGATCGTCAATGTTTGCCCAAATTGGTCCCGAAGTTACCCCCAATGTTAAATATGGAGAATTGTTGTAAGTGCCTTTATTAAGGTAACAAATGAATAATAGCTTCGCATTCGATTACCATTTAATTACAAATTATTTTTATTTTGAGTTCTTGGTACAACAAATAATGCTGGCTGCCATGGGGCCTAAAAGTACCGTGCAAGAGATGATTATCTATATATTAAGAGTTTACTAAAAACAGTTTGGCAAATCCGTCCGTTCTTTCTACTGGACCTATTTGCTTCATTTTTGTTCTATTCTCTCCGGAATGACCTGCCGGTGAATCATGAGGCACTGATATGTCTCTAAGTTCAGCCAACTTCCAGTAATCATAAAATGAAGTCATTAAATGATCACTCCAATAATTGCAGGCGAAGGCTTACCCTAACCCGCAATACATTCTGTACTTAGCAGGTTGCTAAGCGACTAACACTTCCATTAACATTCTGATATATGTGATTTTCATCCTAAGTAATGTCATTGCATGCAGCCATTAGACCTACTACCTGTCAAGCCAGAGAGTATACAATCCCTCTGATCACGGAATATTATTATTCCCTGTTAGATACTCTTTGATTATCTAATCTTCCCCAGCTTCTAACTACCGTACATTCAAGAGATGGCAGAGCGTTCCTTATAACTTACAGGGTACTAAGAGAAAAAAGTCTAAGTACTAACAGACCCCATTTTGACATACACCTTAGACATTATCTGGGATGGATAACCTAACTACACTAGAAAGGAGTGAAGGTCATGAAGAAGTTCTCTGCCCGACAAAAAACGCTCCTTCGGGACTAACCTATGAGCTCACAATAAATATAAAAACTGCGATTACCGAGCTCGATAGCTGCAGTCGCTTAAGTGCGGCCAGGGTCCAGTATTCTGGAGATAGTAGATTAGAACCCCACTGTCGGCAGCCCTGAAGATGGTTTTCCGTGGTTTCTCATTTTCACACCAGGCAAATGCTGGGGCTGTACCTTAATTAAGACCACGGCCGCTTGCTTCCCACTCCGAGCTCTTCCCTGTCCCATCGTCACCATAAGACCTATCTGTGTCGATGCGACGTAAAGCAACTAGCAAAAAAAGAAACTGCGATTAAAAATGCTTGCAGAGTGGGATTCGGCTACTCCGATGGCTCTGCACTCCGACCGATCAACCGAACAGAGGAGGGATGGAGGCGGCTCTGCCGTAGCTACGCCTCAGCACTCGGGAGACGGAGAAGGGCTGGTTCCCACCGTCGGCTGTCCTGAGAATGGTTTTCAGTGGTTTTCAATTCTCCTGCACTAAGGCGAATGCGGGAAAAGTTCCTAGTATAGACCAAGGCTGCCTACCGTCTCACCTTTTCCGCCCATCTCATTCACCGTAGCAAATCTCCCTGGCCTGAGAGACGGCGTTACCGTCTAGAAAGCACGCTGTCCCCTTAAGGGACGGAATGAAAACCTTTTAGTAATAACAAAAATACCATTGCCGGGCGAGTTGGCCGTGCGGTTAAGGGCGCGCAGCTGTGAGCTTGCATCCGGGAGATAGTGGGTTCGAGCCTGTACCTTAATTAAGGCCACGGTCGATTACTTCCTAATCCTAGGCCTCTCCTCTCCCGTCGTCGCCATAAGACCTATCTGTGTCGGTGCGAAGTAAAGCAAGCTGTAAAAAAAAAAAAAAAAAAAAAAAAAACCATTGCCTTCTACTACACAATACCAAGCTTTACATCAAGAACTGCTGCATAAAAATGAGATATATAGATAGAATTTTACCAAGTCCGCCTCTGTGGTGTAGTGGTTAGTGTGATTAGCTGCCACCCCCGGAAGCCCGCGTTCGATTCCCGGCCCTGCCACAAACTTTGAAAAGTGTTACGAGGGTAGGAACGGGGTCTACTCAGCCTCGCGAGGTCAACTGAGTAGAGGTGGTTTCGATTCTCACCCCAGCCATCCTGGAAGTGGTTTTCCGTGGTTTTCCACTTCTCCTCCAGGCAAAAGCCGGGATGGTACCTAACTTAAGGCCACGGCCGCTTTCTTCCCTCTTCCTTGTCTATCCGATCTAATCTTCCCATTCCCCGCGAGACCCCTATTCAGCATAGAAGGTGAGGCCGCCTGGGCGAGGTACTGGTCATACTCCCCAGTTGTGACCCAGAGTCTGAAGCTCCAGGACACTGCCCTTGAGGCGGTAGAGGTGGGATCCTTCGCTGAGTCCGAGGGTAAAACCGACCCTGAAGGGTAAACAGATGAAGAAGAAGAAGAAATTTACCAAACAGACGGTATGATGATGTCAGAATGGATGAATTCTGACTACGAACTGCGATATACCATACCGCGCTTCTTATTAAATGTTCATGAAACCATTGAAAATAGAAGTCAAATCAACATGACTACGACAGACATATTAAGTCGAGTTATCTGACCTATTTATAACGAATGCTGCGGGACCTGTAGTTGTACATTGAATTCAGCAGTACCGAGCTCGATAGCTGCAGTCGCTTAAGTGCGGCCAGTATCCAGTATTCGGGAGATAGTAGGTTCGAACCTCACTGTCGGCAGCCCTGAAAATGGTTTTCCGTGGTTTCCCATTTTCACACCAGGGAAATGCTGGGCTGTACCTTAATTAAGGCCACGGCCGCTTCCTTCCCACTCCTAGCCCTTCTCGGTCCCATCGTCGTCATAAGACCTATCTGTGTCGGTGCGACGTAAAGCAACTTAAAAAAATTAAAAAATTCAGCAGTCACAGATTAATACTGAAGCTTAGGCAAGTTTTGAATTCTGGACAGTGAGTAATAGCTCTAATACAAAGGAGTGGTGTCTCAATATTGCAAAAGAGTCAGAGTGACCATATTTCTGAATGTCAAAAATAGTGCATCTGTTCTCAAAAGAATTGTTAACGTGGTGCCATGAAAACAAATAAATAAATTTATTTTATTTTCTAATATTACAATTGCAACTAAAAAGTACTTAGGGTTATATTTATGTATGCATTATAAGGTGTCAATGTCTTACCGACTTATCTGCAGTGTTCATACAATTCTTTATTTTATCCAACGACATTAATTGAATCACTTAAGCGGATACACCAATCTACAGCACTGTAACTGCAAGTATTATCAGCAATAATTTTATCGATAGCCATGATGAAGTTATATAATGCTCTTTGAAAAGCATAACTGAAAAAGTAATTAAGATATCTAGAAAAAAAACACTGAAAATGAGAAAGGGCGGATGGACTTAATTATTTATTTTCTCTTCCCAACGAGTGGATTAACATTCTTCTTATTCTGCTTCTTCTACCGATTTTTCTACACCTATGGAGTCGCGGGTGCTAACTGTGTCGCACGTGTTAATTTGGCCATGTTTTACGGCCGGATGTCCTTCCTGACGACAACCCTATGTGTAGGGATGTAATCATCATTGCGTATTTCTGTGGTTGTTCGTAGTGTGGTGTATTGTTTGAATATGAAGAGGAGAGTGTTGAGACAACTACATACAGCTAGTCCCCGAGCCAGAAAAATTAATCACACACGATTAAAATCCCCGAGCATGCCGGGAATCGAAGTCGGGACTCTCTTCAGCCAAGGAATAGGACAGTAGATGACCAGAGTCATAAAGTATGTAAAGGAAAAGGAGTGCTTGAAGTAGTTGCCATCTTGTATTAAAATATTGTACAATTATATACATTTTCTTTTCTAAGAACATCTGGAAGATGGAAGAAAATGGGTAAACGGCGGGATGGGTGGGACAACACGGAATAATGGGGTACACTGAAGAAACAGGGTCACTCTGAACAGAATCCCTTAGTGCTCTATCTCTCGTCCAGGCCTTCGACAGTCCAAACTGTTTGCATAGCTCTCGAAGAAATAAGGAATTGTCCCTCTGACACTAATCATCAAACCTAATATCATAATGGTTTTCAAATTGTAATGCTCTCTATAACATTTTATCATTGCTTGGTTCATATTTGAGTCCCATCTCTGAATGTACATCTTCAGGTTGGCTCCCATGTCTCTAAAACTTAATGGTAGGGTGCATGACGTATGCTTGAAAGAGTTTGATTTAATGGCGATGACATCAATCTGTCTATTACAATCCTCACTGAATAGACCATGTCCGTTAAATCTTCATCCTGAAGGGATCCCAAAACTGGACTGCAAAATGGAGAACCGTTGGCGGGACGTACCAGGCATGATGAGGAGTGCGGTAGTGAACCATACTGTTCATGGACGAAGAGTATCGATTTTAGTATTGAGATTGGGATTACATGAGACCACCCAAGAAGTCATTGTCTTATAACATATTTCATAAAAGAGTCCAGAAGACGCGTTCCTGTATGAAGAGAGCTGGAGCGTTATTATGAGAAATCTCCAGAACCTCATTAAAGGGAGTTATGTCCCAAGCCAAGCCTCTTAATGAAGATTGGGGACGCTTCCAGGATCCCGGCAAAACTGACATTAGGAGGGAAGAAAGAATTAAATTAATATCTTTGGTTACGGAAGAGTTGCATTAGATTTGAGACAAGAAATGCAACCTGCATAATTTCTGCTTAATTTTGATATGCATTAGGGCTGCAATCATAAATGCACTCGTTAAATAGAGTACGTGATGTACTTTGTGCGGGAAAACTTCGAGTTGCGGGCGCGCGTATCCTGCACGCGATCAAGCGGCGTGGTTACGCTAAACTGGATTATAAAAGTGAGGCCGCCTGGCATATCAGTCTCATTCTTTGACCGGAAGGCTGCTTGAACGAGTCGTCATACTGCGTGTTGGTACTGAGAACAACGCTTTGTCTTCGAGCTGCACATACTACTAGTACTACTGTATCTGCGAGGAAGTAAGTAATCAACTTGAATATTCAGCTGAATTCTTGATTTTACCAGTGAGGATATGCTATGGGGAGATGAGGTACTGCCTGTAAGAGACTGATGAACTAGTAGCTTCATATTTCTGTGAGGTCAAGTTGTAACAGAACGAAATGCTAAAATAAATATAGGCTCAGGGTAATTCAAGTACTACATGTTGTCCGAGTGAAGGGATGAAATAACAGTGACTAAGAGTAGTGAAGAAACTATTGTGTACCAGGTTTAAAATTCTGAACAAGACTTGGTCAATGTAACGTGTGAGACACGATAGTAGTGGAAACAGGTATCGAGTTTGAACAGTCTGTAATGAATGAATTTGTTTTCAGTAAACCCAGCATCAAGTCAGAACGAGTTTTGACATCATCATTGCGAGGAAGCCACAACCGGAGCTGAAGCCAACACGACAACGGGCATCGATGCAGGAACGTTGGGAGCACCTGATCAGCGAGACGTCGAAGGGGACATCTTCCAACCATCTAGGGAGCTGTACGAAGGAGTCACGCAAGAAAGAATGTCTCCAAGTGGTCAACAGTATCTGCTGCAAGCGTCGCAGTCTGTCATGATGTGGTAAATTCAGTGGTCCACAGGGAGGGCCGCTCCGTCATGTCATCAATAACATAAGGTCAGAGCTTTCCAATTCTGTTTCAAGCATGTCATTTAAATTTAGATAGGAATAGGGGGGCCGTCAGTCAACAGATTAGTTATGGTAGGAATATTTCTTAGTAATATAGAGCTAGGCCTCAAGCTCGAACCCCGTACATTAGGGTAGATGATTGTTTGTAGATTCGTTGTTGGTGTGTTTATATTTCCTTTGAAAGTATTATGTTAGCGTACGTCTTATCTTTATGGGTCAGGTCGAACTCCCTTGGTCATGGTAGGTTAGTCTAACTCGCAGGCATTTTGATTGTGTCGCATTTAGGCATTTGTTTCTGCAGACGTAGATGTGTATAGTTGTGACCAGGATATAACCCGTAATCCACCTAGCTTCACTGACAGGGAGAGCGAGTCCGAATATTTGAGAGATATGAGCATTATGCAGACAGCTGACTATATGTATTGATATGAGAAAGCCCAGCACAGTTAGAGAGTGTATTTGATGTATTGGAGATGCCTTAGTATGGCTATGTGACTATCATTTCGTGATTTGTGCTTTTGTATTATCAAGGTTGAGCCCATGGGAGGCGGAAGTAAGATTTATTGTAGTGCGGGTGATATTGAGATGAGGGCGGATAGCCCAGGTGTATTTAAAAGAGTGCTTTAGCAGCCAGATTACGTACGGTGTTTTTGAAAGGCGAGATTTCTTAGCCTGCAGCCCAGCTGAGCTCGTAAATTATGTGGACTGTCGCTGGTGAAGTGGTCGCAGGGTGAGGGTTGTGCCTGACGTCACAGTCTTGAAACTAGGTGATATTGCCGTCTGCAGCTTGTCGAGTGTGGTAAGGGGAAGAGACGACCTTGATGTTTTGAAAGCTGAGAGAGATTTTTTTTAATGTTCTATTTGCTCTACATTCATTTTACACGGGCCCGTTTGATATTCACACCCTTGGATATATTGGTTGTGTTCTTTTATATTATTTGTTTATGAATATTATACGCCTTACTCTTCATGGGACTAGGGTTCGTGACCGAGTCAGGACACTGTATATTATGTGGTGATATTTGTTTGCACCTGGGTTCGATGGTACGAGGCATAGTAAATTTTATGGGAATTACTGTTAGATGTGTGTTTCAGCAGATATTCGTTTTTCTAGAATTCGTTACTTACACTATTGTAACATGCTTGTTACAGCACAGCTGTTTTCGTGAAGGCAGTGAACTGGTTGTCATCGGCTCAACATTATCTTGACCCAAGCATTTTTAAAAGCTCTTACATTTGTAAATAATTCATTTTATGTAATAAATCCCTATTTGTTAAACTTTGAATGCAGCGATGTTTTCTGTTAGATTTTTTTTATTTAGCTGATTCTTACCTGATTAGTCACATATCCTAGTGTTTATATTTATGTTGCCCATTGATCCCCATGTTATCCCTGAGAAGAGCGCTTGTATCCGTCTGAGAGTGGATGTGTGTTCAGGTAAGACTATGTGCACCAGCTCACGTTTGTGAGAGTTCTTTCACTACTGTTCTCTGGGTTCGAGACCGGCTTTCCCCTGGCCGGAACTTTAGAGTCCAGTAGGGCACAGTAGTTTGCCATTGCTTTCTTCACGGAGAATATATGAATCCTCATAGATAGTGTATCCTTTTTTCTTCAGAGCATTAGTAGTTGTGGACCTACGATCACGACAGTTACGTAGAACTTCACACGAGCACAGGTTCCCAGGACGCGAGTGAGTGTTTCGAACTATTTGTGGTCACGCCGACAGAAGACGTTACTCTAGGATCTGCCGGATACGGTCCTTAGAGCTGACACATTTGTGGTCATCGAAAGGCCAACTCTCTAATCGCTGCAGGTTAGACCCTTGTGCTCCCAGACCCATGTACTTGCTGGAATGTATTATTTTTATAGAAGCACCTTTTTACCTTCATGATGATTCTTACTCCGGTTTCCATAGATTTCTGAGATAGTACTTTATGCATGCGACTCCTCCCTTTCCTCACACCATGACTTACAAGCAAACCCTTCCATCTGTAAGTCTCCGATCCGATTGAGATTTAGTACGACGACTTCGGTAGGAATGTTTTATTCAGTCATATAAAAGTTAGATGCCCAGTCGTATATTTAGCACCTGTTTTGGGGTGTCGAAGTTTACTCATTTGCGCACCGCACAGACAGGAGTAGCGGCGGGAAGCAGGCGGAGGCCGAGAAGCTGGCCAGTTCATCCGCCACGCTCTCACACTTTCTTTCTCGAACACATATTACTTCCTTGGCCTCGGCAATAGCTGCCACTCCACGAGGCAAACGGGACCATGCGGCCCTCAACGAAAATTTTTGCAGTATTCGTGCAAATACCTCCATTTTTATGAGCGAGGCGGATAACTGGCCGGCCGCGCCACCTCTACCTGCTTCCCGTCGCTTACTCCTGTCTATGAGGTGCAAAAATGAGCTAATTTTTACACATAAAAAATGTGGTAAATTTACGACTGGGCATCTAATTTGGATATGGCTGAATGAAACATTCCTACTGAAGTTGTTGTACCAAATCTCAATCAGATCGGAGAATTACAGATGGGAGGGTTTCCTTGTAGCAACACTTCTTCGGGCACTACATTGACATTGGTTATCATACGGATTTTAATCACAGCTTCATCTACACTTGCAGGGATATGGTGAACAGTACTACGCTGGTACCCAAACTGCTCAACCATCAATCTTGGTGTGCTCAACATACAACCCTGCACTCTCTCCCCTACCTTCAGTAGCGTGTATTTTAATAGGCCAAATTTAATTTTATTTGGATTCATTCCTAATAATGTTATTTGTCTTTACGTCCCAGTAACTACTTTTGCGTGTTTCTGAGACGCCAAGATGCCAAAATGTTGTCCCGTAGGAGTATTTTTACCTTCCAGTAAATCTACCGACACGAAGCTCGTATGTGAGCAATTTCAAACACCACCGAACTGAGCCAGGATCGAACCTGCGAAGCTGGGTTCAGAATGCCAGCGCTCTGCCATCAGAGCTACTTAACCCGGCTTTGTTCATTCTTGATCGTTAGGTCATCCTATTCCAGATTCCTTTTGCCAGTGGTTTAACGTCGTACTAACACATCCCAGTTTTGGCTACGAAAGGTTGGAAAAAGCCTAGGATTGCCTTGACTATGGTACAGTCCCAGCATTTGCCTGTTGTCAAACTAGAGAAACCACGGAAATCTTCAGTGCTGCCACGTTCAGATTCTAACCTACCACTTGAATGCAAATTTACAGGTATCCAAATCGCATGGACAACTCACCTGGTAGTCGGTGTTTACATGCACATGGAAAGTTATAGCCAACCCAAGCAAAATCTCTGACTTCAAATACAAAAGGAGGAAACAAATAATTCGTTGCAGTTCGGGCAAATTGTTATATCTCACACTGCTCTTTTATCCATCATTTTTCTTCCTTTGACTGGTCACGCCTCCCAGCCACATAGGCCTATGGATATGCTGTCCATCAGAACAATTTTCGTTGTGCTCATTTTCGTATGCTAACGTGTAAAGGAAAATGAAACTTAAGTACATTATACTGTAGGAGTGCGTAAATAATATATGCAAACATACATCCCTAGAGTGCGTTACAGAAGGTTCATTTTCCTTTGCACGCAAGCATAGGAAAATGAACTCAACGAAAATTGTTCTGATTGACTAAATATCAGTAAGTGGCTGCGAGACGTAAGTATTCATAAGGAAAATAAAGGATAGGAAGAGCATTGTGAGATATGACCTTTTGCCCGAACAGCGGCGAATTGATAGTAAGTACGGACACTTTACTTTTACTATCCCATAACATTGCTACGATGCTTGCAATGATACTCTTCCCACTATTAAAGAATTAACTGCGAATAGTAGACACTCAATGGTTATCGTGGGTAGATGACACAGTTGGGTTTATTACCATCCTACGAGGAATTATGCCATTAAGAAACTAGCTCCGGTGACAATAATTCCATATTTTGATCGTAGGACCGGTATTATCTAAACAGTTTTCCCTGATTTCCAATTTGAATTGCGATGGACATTTTCCTGTTTGTTCTTATCACTCAATACATTTTCATAGTACCTAGTTCCTGTTGTTTGTGGTGGAAAATAGATTAGCAGTCAATATCGTACATTGCATTTTGCTGCGAAACAATCTCGTGACCACCCTAACTGGTATGCCTCCTCTGCAACATTCCTTTTCCACATCTTTCCGAGGCACTTTATTCTTATTTCTTAGGAATTATTTTCCTATGTCACTTGTAAGCAATTTTAAACCGTCAGCATAGACCCACATATAAGAGGCGTAGTTCAAAATTCCTTTACCTAATATGATCGACAAAAATAATGTGAAATATTTTTGTTATAGACATAGTCTAGTAGACACTTAATGGTTGTCGTGGGTAGATGACACAGTTGGATTTATTACTGTCCTACGAGGAATTATGCCATTAATAAACTAGCTCCGGTGACAATAATTCCGGATTTTGATCGTAGGACCGGTATTATCTAAACAATTTTTCCTTGATTTCCAATTTGAATTGCGATCGAGTTGAACTTTTCTCAAGGCTTTGCCCGATTCCTTCTCAACCAAATCCCAACTTAATGGCGAGTACAAAAATTATAATCCCACACAGTAAATGAACTTATTATATAGCTACATCACGTTTTAAAAAAAGAAACAATTTTATTTTTTAATTATTACGCCGTATTTCTGACAAATACTATATTTAGTATTATTCCGTTATATGATTACACTTTTTCCCTCATTATTAATTTTAAAATGTGATTAAAAATTAGCTCAACACTGTCTCAGGGCGTGGAAGTTGGTATAAATGCACTTGTACTTCTGAAGCTTCTACGGTTTTGGAACTAAACAAACCTCGACAGTAATTCGGGAGAGACGTGCGTACGAGCGTCGTTCATCTGTTATTGACGTGGAAAACCTCTATCAGGTGAACAGATAGCAAGTATGGTGTTTGCAGGGAGTTGGGGCTTTCCAATTGTCAAATAGCTAACAAGCTAGGGCGTTCAGTTTATACTATTGATTACTTTTACACCGGGAGCTTAATGTGAATAAGACAAAGCATGAACGGACGAGAAAGCTGTAAGAGAGCACTAAACAATTAATATTGTATTATTCGTAAATGAAAGGTCAAGAACACACTTTCTTCTGAAATCGTGACTTGAAGTTACAGTCACTGTCAGACGAAGGACAAATTCTGGCAGGTGAAATGACTTAGTGAAACACAACCGAACTACAGCCAAAAACGGATCATAATAGCTGTTGCTGAAGAGTTTGGACTATAGGATTGGGTCAAGTTATTTGCAGGGACGAGAGAAAGTTTATTTTGAATGGGTCACATGGTTTTGAGTACTGCAGGCACGACCTCTGACCAGAAAAGCACGATAGAATGAGTCGAAATTTTGAGGATAAAGGCTTTATGATCTGGGCAACGTTCTGCGCTAAAGGTGCACGGAACAGAACTGCTGCCCACCAAAATGCGCTCTGATACACAGATATGTCAGAGTTTTTGTCAGTAGGTTCGCTTGCATGAAGAATTTGGTGATGAAAACCTTAATTTTCAACAAGATAATGCCTCATTTCACATGTCTGCCAAGTGGTTCACACAGTAAAGAATAAGACTTCTGAAATGGTCGGCTCGAGATTCAGATATAAACCCAACTGAGAACTTGCACGAGTCCTACCAAGGTGTGTGTATCTCAACGGATCGCTATATTTCGACCATGGATGAGCAAACAATGCAATTCTTTCAGAGTGGATCGAAATCTGAGCGGTAGAATTTAATACTCGTATACAGCCAATAGCTAAAATAATTTGTTAAGCTTTGTAAGGACAATGGAGGTTCAAGTGAATACTAGGAATTTGTTGGAAAATATTCTCTGGATTGTTTTAGTTTGTTATATGGAACAACAAAAGTGCTTTTATGCCAACTTCTAGCCGAAACACTGTTTTTTTCTTCAGTTTCCGTGTACTATTTCTGAAAGAATAATTGCAACTCATTTTGACGTGATTTGTCTGTAGGTTATACTCTGTGTCTACCAAAGTCTATATTTGTACATTTCTTACATGAAATTTAAACTCATTGTCTACCAAAGTCTATTTTGTACATTTCTTGTACAGCGCATGTCCTGTAATTTGAAACCAATACAAACATTTTTATTATTACTACAACTGACGAGCTGTAATCCTAAAACAGTCTAAATTTCACCAACAGTTTAATAAATTTCTGAACTCAGTTTCTGAACCGTGTCGTAGGATATCATCATGTAACAGATGTCTGGTGACATTTTTAATCATCATCATCATCATCATCTGTTTACCCTCCAGGGTCGGCTTTTCCCTCGGACACAGCGAGGGATCCCACCTCTACCGCCTCAAGGGCAGTGTCCTGGAGCTTCAGACTCTTGGTCGGGGATACAACTGGGGAGAATGACCAGTACCTCGCCCAGGCGGCCTCACCTGCTATGCTGAACAGGGGCCTTGTGGAGGGATGGGAAGATTGGAAGGGATAGGCAAGGAAGAGGGAAGGAAGCGGCCGTGGCCTGAAGTTAGGTACCATCCCGGCATTCGCCTGGAGGAGAAGTGGGAAACCACGGAAAACCACTTCCAGGATGGCTGAGGTGGGAATCGAACCCACCTCTACTCAGTTGACCTCCCGAGGCTGAGTGGACCCCGTTCCAGCCCTCATACCACTTTTCAAATTTCGTGGCAGAGCCGGGAATCGAACCCGGGCCTCCGGGGGTGGCAGCTAATCACGCTAACCACTACACCACAGAGGCGGACGACATTTTTAATCACCCGACAAAATTAAAACACAGACATAGATCACCGAAGATCACCGGCAGAATAAAAAGAAACGTCGAAATTGTCACGCAGGCAGCCTAAATGGCGTCAAATCGAAACGTCTACAACAAGGTAACTGAGGCTTCTTCTTCTTCTTCTTATTCCTGCTCTGTATGATACTGTAGAGCGTTATACGATTTGCTACGTCTGCTTCCACTTTGTTTTCTGTTGTTACAACTGAGATGAAACTTCACTAAGCCTGCTTTAAATACATCATACTGCGGACGTGGCCTCATTACTACACTTTTTGCATCCTCTTTCTGACATTCATCTAAGCAAGTTTTCATGAGATGTAACTGGAACTAGATTCCCTTATTTGGCATGTTTTGTTTCACTTTTTTAACCAAATTTATGCACCGAATTTGCAGAGCGTGCTTTTTTTGATGACCTACAATATTCTGCACAAAATTGATACTGTCAGCAAGTCATGATTTCTGTTGTTTATGGACACAGTTCATTCCATTTACCCCGAACCATTTTCATGTAATTTGACCGCCTCGTGATATATCTGAATAATTTACGAGACGCACTCTGGAAGCAATGCACCCACATATGTCAGCAGAAAATAAAAACGACGTATCTTTATTTGATATAAAAATTTATAATTCATCTATTACGCTACTGTTACAGATCTATAACACACTTTATAAAATATTAGCTACTGTTCCCGTCTTTGACGGGTTAGCTTTGTACAGTTGCTGACGTCTAGCGGAAGTGAGAGGCAGCAGCAGAGACAGATATTTACTTATAACAGTCAGTGTGGTGTTTTAGAGCTTCCGGAACGCAAGATTTAACAAGCAAAGGCGTAATTTCTTGGATAAACATTTGAGTTCCAAGCAAAATGCTGATGAACTTTCCTGTAGAAAACTGAAATTTAAATAGAACACACATGCTTTTTTTGTGATAAGACTAATCATTTGCCCTCATTTTTAATCAGATAAAACGTGCGCAAATTGAGTAAATACCTCATATTAATGGTTGCTATTTAAAGAAGGTTAGTTACTAAAATATCAGAATAGGATTGTTGAATGAATATTGAATTTTCACGACCGCATTGTAATCGAAATAGACTTTCAACGTATTAGGTCGTGTTACGTACATTTAGTACGTGTTGAAGAGATGTTAAGTACAGAAAAAAATGGCCAGCCGGACACCAGTGGGATGCGAACCCACAACCTCCCGATTGCTGAGCAACCGACGCGAAATCGGGAGGTTGTGGGTTCGGATCCCACTGGTGTCCGGCTGGCCATTTTTTTCTGTACTTAACATCTCTTCAACACGTACTAAATGTACGTAACACGACCTAATACGTTGAAAGTCTATATCGATGAGAATAGGATTGTATTTGAAATGAGTAACTGAGATATAGCAATACCAAACTATAGCTAAATTGATCCTGTAGTTTATGCGTAATTGAGAGAGAAGAAACGGTCACCATCTATTTTTTTTACTATTACGCTATGTTCTTTAATAACTTCGCAAATAATGTATTTTCAAGTGAATATTTCGAAATAAAACATAGCAATGTGATCATAATGTCCGTGCAAAAATTCCATAAAATTCCTCCCAGCATTCCGGAAGGCTGATGGACAGGCAGAGAGACAGACATGACGTCGTTGACGAGGTAGTTCTTGTAACACTGCAGTAGTAATGCAATTAAGCGGAGATGAGTGGCATCAAAAGAGACAAAGCACACCTCGGCTAAGCAATAGTCTGTCAGGATAATGCTAATTTCGATACAGTTTTGGCCATCACATTGCACTGTATTTTCTTTCGGCTCACTGATACTAATCATTCGAGCTGTAGGTTCTAACCCGCTCTTTTATGTTTCCTTTTTAACTTGTTCTTCGAGTAAATGTTCCTTCAAATTTTTCTTCTCGTTTCGATAGTTCCCTTCATTACCCTCTTGATCAATAAGAGACAATGTCCACGCGATTTTTCAGCTTACCATCGTCAACTAGTTCTTATTTCGATGCGCGCCGTCGAAGGACTAGACAATACACTTTTAGTTCTTGAATATCTGCAGTATCATAGCTCTTACTTTAAAAATGAATCAAACGTACATAGATTTTCTATACTTGTTACGTGCACTTTTTAGGTAGAAACAAGACAGAACAGAAAAGTGTGAAGGCAGAACACAGGGCGCTGTGTAAATTTCCTGGGATTATTCCAAGTTTGGCTATTGCAGATACTCTCTTGCAGAAATCGCCATCTAAATTGTACAACTTTAGCGTTGCCTATCTCGTGTACTATTAGGCCTAAAATTTGTGCTGAGGTATATATGGCTAAATCAATAGATAATTCAACAATGAATACTTTACATTCTTAAAATAATGCACATTTAGTGCATGCTCTCATCTTATCACTCACAGGATTACAACAGGTAGTAGCATCTGTACTATAAAGACATGTTTCAGTTTAACATCCAGTTGAACAAGTGAAGAAGAAGAAGAAGAAACTCTCGATTTCTCGCAGAATTAAGGTGGGAAAACTGGAAGACTTCAAAGGCTTCATGAATCTTATTCGGCCGGGTTCGAAAAAAGACCGCTAATAGACTATGTCAACTTACTGTAGTTGATCCGGAAAGGAGTTTGGATATGAAACTTCTTTGAGCTCCATCTGTGCGTCATTGTGTGTCAAGTAGACAGGGAAGCAGAATTTTCTTTCCATAAACTATTTCTAACGCTGGGGTTGGGCTGAGTGGTTCAGACGTTTGAGGCGCTGGACTTGTCACCACAACTTGGCAGGTTCGATCCTGGCTCAGGCCGGTTATATTTGAAGGTGTTCAGATATGTCAGCCTCGTGTTTGTAGATTTACTGGCACGTAAAAGATCTCCCGCGGGAAAGAATTCCGGCACCTCGGCGTCTCCGAAAGCCGTCAAAAGTTGTTAGAGGGGCGTTAAAACAATAACCTTAAAAGTACTCTAATGCTGAGAAATATTTTATCTCTTCTTGGAAACTTTTTAATGGCTTTCTATTGACCACTCGAATGTAGTAGGATAATAAGTGGCATGTCCCTTAATTGCCGTGTCATCGTAGCACTTCACTGCATTTGCCACAAATTCCAAAATATGACCTATTGCACGATACACCTAACAGCGAGCGTTAGTAGAACCTTTTTTTTTTTTTTTTTTTTTTTTTGCTAAGTTAATGGGATTACAGTTCTATATTACAGATCACAAGGGAGTCATTTACGCATGCATATTGCTCGTGTCCAGTTGGAGAGCCTTCAGCTGTGGAATATAATTCGTCAAATGGCCGGAGCTAATTTGTTAAAGGCTAAGAGGTAATTATGGAAGATTACTTGGCGGTGATTTGTTACTGTCAACACCGTACAGTATTCACGAGCACTGTACCAAAGGTGACCCGGTGCGAGAAATAAACTCTCTTTTCCCTGTACAAGTGGTTTCACGTCATTAATAATATTGACGAAGGGAACACGCATTTCAAATGTATACTCATGTTTTCCTTTCCCTGTTGGAAATTTGTACTTTGTTTCAAAAGACAGCATTTAAGTCGCCAGTCAGAGAGTTTTCAGGAATGGGACGGAATTTATCGTCTAGAGTCAACTTCTCTTGGGACAGAAGGCCAAATATACTAAATCCTTAGTACATTCAGACATACCACATTTATGGCCCTTGACCTGTCAAAGAGACTGCTAAGGCAGACAGTGTAAAGATTTCAGAAAGTCATGTGGATAGAGAAGAAATGTGTACGATTTGGTACAAGTTGTTATCGTAAACGGGCGTCTGGAGTGAAAGCAAAACAGATAAGCGAAGTTTAAATCTTTCTTTCTTTCTTAATCTGCTTACCCTCCAGGGTCGTTCCCTCGGACTCAGCGAGGGATCCCACCTCTACCGCCTCAAGGACAGTGTCCTGGAGCTTCAGACTCTGGGTGGGGTATACAACTGGGGAGGGTGACCAGTACCTCGCCCAGGCAGCCTCACCTGCTATGCTGAGAACAGCGACCTTGGTGGAGGATGGGAAGACGGGAAGGGATAGACAAGGAAGAGGAAGGAAGCGGCCGTGGCCTTAAGTTAGGTGCCATCCCGGCATTTGCCTGGAGGAGAAGTGGGAAACCACGGAAAACCACTTCCAGGATGGCTGAGGTGGGAATCGAACCCCCCTCTACTCAGTTGACCTCCCGAGGCTAAATGGACCCCGTTCCAGCCCTCGTACCACTTTTCAAATTTCGTGGCAGAGCCGGGAATCGAACCCGGGCCTCCGGGGGGTGGCACCTAATCACACTAACCACTACACCACAGAGGCGGACAAGCGAAGTTTAAATACATTTCAAATTCTGTGGGAGACTCATTAGTTTCCGCCAAGTGTAAGTTCTCCAAGACATTGAGTGACGAAGTAGGTCATAAAACGCATTAATTTGATTTTTTCACAAAAATACTATTTTATTATACCTTGTGTGTTTCCTAATCACTACAATAATAAATGATTATTAACAATAGTACTGAAATAAAATATTTACTGAAATATGTTTCTTCGTCAAAACGTAAGACCAAATATGATACTGTGCATGTCAAGCTGCCAGCGATTTAGTGAGCTACAGTATTAAATAACTTTATAGTAATGTGTAAACATACAATTCTAACAGGCAATCGTCGTTGCGCCTTTAAAAATTGCTATGCGAAATATTTTTAGAACTTTTTCTTTTTCTTTTTTTTTTTTGCTAGGGGTTTTACGTCGCACCGACACAGATAGGTCTTATGGCGACGATGGGATAGGAAAGGCCTAGGAGTTGGAAGGAAGCGGCCATGGCCTTAATTAAGGTACAGCCCCAGCATTTGCCTGGTGTGAAAATGGGAAACCACGGAAAACCATCTTCAGGGCTGCCGATAGTAGGATTCGAACCTACTATCTCCCGGATGCAAATTTTTAGAACTTTGGCCAGTAATATTGTGTCATCTAAAGTTCTATATTGTGCGACAATTGTCAAGGAATTATCACTCTTCATAATATATATGCTTCGGATATATATTTCTCCAAGAAATATTATCACATAACGTTTTTTCGCACGTGCAATGACGAAATAAGATTTCCTTGTCTCCCAGATTTATATGATGTATTTTCTATCTTACTAAGTTTGTACTTAACAGTCCGCCTCCATGAATAAATAGTTAGCGTGCTGGCCTTTGGTCACAGGGGTCCCGGGTTCGATTCCTGGCAGGATCGGGAATTTTAACCAACATTGGTTAATTCCTCTGGCACGGGGCTGGGTGTACGTGTTGTCATCATCACCATCATTTCATCCTCATCACGACGCGCAGGACGCCTAGGGAGTCAAATTAAAAGACCTGCACCTGGCGAGCCGAACATGCCCTCGGACACTCCCGGCACTAAAAGCCACACACCATTTCATTGTGCTTTACAACACGATTTCTGTGAGTACATTTAAATGACGTCGAGATACTGGACATTTTCTATGATAGTGGTTATTTTACGGATAATTGAGAAGAACGTGTCAGAAATTCTTAGAATATAACTACAGGTATGATAATGAAATTGGGGGGCTGTTACATAACTATGAACAGGAGTAATTTATCTAAAGAGCATGGCATGGCCTATTTTATACAGTATATATCCTTAGGTTATGATGGGCAGGGCATGTTGTTAGAGTGGTAGAAGAAAATTATGTGATAAAACTAACCATCAAGAACTCTATCAGTGCAGAAAAATAGGGAAGACCTACAATATACTGGCATAATGATGGGTAGGCAGTTTATTAGTTTTGGGCTAATTTACAAAAGCAATACAAATAAATCGGAGTAGTAACTCCTTTTTACCAAAAATAAAAATTTAAAAAACCGAGCTCGATAGCTGCAGTCGCTTAAGTGCTGCCAATATCCAGTATTCGGGAGATAGTGGGTTCGATCCCCACTGTCGTCAGCCCTGAAGATGGTTTTCCGTGGTTTCCCATTTTCACACCAGGCAAATGCTGGGGCTGTACCTTAATTAAGGCCACGGCCTATTCCTTCCCACTCCTAGCCCTTCCCTGCCCCATCGTTGCCATAAGACCTGTCTGTGTCGGTGCGACGTAAAGCAACTAGCAAAAAAAAAATATTAAAAAGCAAAAGAAAACAGTGTTTTGCAAGAGCATAAAATTCTGATTCCTGAAAAGTGAAAGGAGGAATAAGTGGGAGAATGTCTTTCAGTATACGAAGACTATAAAGCTATACTACCATGGAAGCAAAAGAACAAGAAGAATTGTTTTACAGTATAAGCGTGTAAATCTCCTGACATAATGTCCTCATGCAATCATAACGGCCGATGGACTATATTAAGATTACAAAACCTACCAAATATTGACACACTAGAGTAAACAATTTGTCTTTTCTCTCCACTAATAATAATTTCGTGTGGCTATTTCTAGCCGAGTGCAGCCCTTGTAAGGCAGACCCTCCGATGAGGGTGGGCGGCATCTGCCATTTGTCGGTAACTGTGTGTTATTGTCGTGGAGGATAGCTTTATGTGTGGTGTGTGAGTTGCAGGGATGTTGGGGACAGCACAAACACCCAGCCCCCGGGCCATTGGAATTAACCAATTAAGGTTAAAATTCCCGACCCGGCCGGGAATCGAACCCAGGACCCTCTGAACCGAAGGCCAGTACGCTGACCATTCAGCCAACGAGTCGGACTTCTCTCCACTGATATCTAAGGGAGCTCGTTTCAGGTATACCCCCAATGGAGGTGAGCTACATGTACCATATTAACATACCACCCCTCCTCCCATCCTTAAATTTCTGGTAGTTCCAGTAATCGAACCCCGGGCTTCCGAGGATGGCAGCTAATAGTGCTAACCGGTGCGTTACGGTGGCGGACATATCTGCTTTGATTGACAGTGTTCTTCAGCATGACGTTCTCTGAAACTTATTACAGTACGCTGTGATTAATTTCTGCAACCTTGAACAAATGGGAGAAGCGTGTATCCAAGTTTACCATACATCTGGTAATGGTCGCTCTTCTGGATAGCTATTTTAACGTAGCACTGACACGGGAAGGCTTCCGTCGATTGAGAAAGAAGGTACAGTATAGGACTAGCAAGGTAGTTCCATACCCATAATTAAAGTACAGTCCCGTCTTCTCTCTAAAATGGGAAACCACGGAACACAATTTCAGGGCTGGTTCGAGTCCATCGTCTTCCGAACGGGGAATTTCTTATTACTCATACAGGCATCGACTTTTCCACGCTGTTAACCTTGAAGATTAATTCCTTGGATGTAACATCACAGATAAAGAAATCTGAATTCCCCACAAGAGACTGTATTTTGTTTTAGCATTTACCATTAACATTTTATACGCTTTTGGCTAGTTTACAATCGTTTTCAGAGTAGTAACTTCTTTTAACCAAAAATCAAAACGAAAAACAAGGAAGCAAGAAAAGGGTGCAAGAATATAAGATTATAATTCCTGAAATGTTGGCAGTTCATCTCACATAAATAATTAAAAATTTCCTTCTTAATTGACCTTTTGTAAAGAAATTTACTTTTCGAAAATAATACTAATTGTAAGTTACGCTGGTATCGTTAAAATCCTCCATTTTTACGCATTTGTCTGTATAATAATTATTATATATGCATTGTGAAAACTGGAAAACGTTTTCGCATTTCCCACTGTTCGGCACTGAAAAGCATAAATTGTAGCCAGTCAATAAGTCTGTTCCTCACTTTTATTGTGGGATGTGTGTACACTACACCGGCCCCAGGTCTAGGAGTAGTACGTCCATCTGTTATCCGGGTTCGACTCCCTGCCTGCTCAGTGAATTTTATCCGGATCTAAGGGGTGATTCGAGGTGTACTCGCCCTACGTGAGCACAATTAAGGAGCTAACTCACGATGAGAAAGCGGCCTCGGATTAGGAAGCAAAGAATTATAGCAGAGAACATTCGTCGCGTCCGCCTCTGTGGTGTAGTGGTTAGCGTGATTAGCTGCCACCCCCGGAGGTGCGGGTTCGATTCCCGGCTCTGCCACGAAAATTTGAAAAGTGGTACGAGGCCTGTAACGGTGTCCACTCAGCCTCGGGAGGTCAACTGAGTAGAGGTGGGTTCGATTCCCACCTCAGCCATCCTCGAAGTGGTTTTCCGTGGTTTCCCACTTCTCCTCCAGGCGAATGCCGGGATGGTACCTAACATATGGCCACGGCCGCTTCCTTCCCTCTTCCTTGCCTATTCCTTCCAATCTTCCCATCCCTCCACAAGGCCCCTGTTCAGCATAGCAGGTGAGGTCGCCTGGGCGAGGTACTGGTCATTCTCCCCAGTTGTATCCCCGACCACGAGTCTGAAGCTCCAGGACACTGCCCTTGAGGCGGTAGAGGTGGGATCAGTCGCTGTGTCCGAGGGAAAAGCCGACCCTGGAGGGTAAACAGATGATGATGATGATGATGATGATGATGAAAATCCTGGCCATGGTCATAATATTCTAAACCCTTCACTGTATTTCAAACAACAACTATTTTCTGTGACGTAGTGAAGGAATGCGGGTATATGGACCTTTTCCACTCTACCTCTAGGAGGGGGTGTAACTGTGAGAGAAGCACTCTCTAGGGAATAACGTTCTAAGTGCATGTGAGAAAAGAGAAGTACAAAATGGTGACGCCTCGGTGGACTGGGGAGGCGCTTCTCAACACAGGTGCGCGCGTGCGAACAAAAGCGTGCGTTAAGTGGCCATCAACGTTGGAAGGAAGGTTAACCCGCGTGCCTCTGCTGGCCTTGACCCTGACTGTTGTTCTTGATGAAGGTGATGTCATGCGCTTGGAGACAGCAAATGAAGCCATCATCTTGCTTGACATATGAGGAATGTTAGTGGGATTTGGAAAATACTGCTACACTCCTCTACATAATTCCCTTACATCTTCTTACACATCCGTGACAAAATAATTCTTGCAATTGTGTACATGACGTTGTGCCTTGTCATTTCAGAATTAGACACAGGCGTATATTTATTTCCGAGGACTGCAGTATGTTACGGCACGTTATCACCAAACCGTATCCTGAGACCGAAACGTTTTATTTTGGTGAAGGTTCGAGTTGTGTGTGAGTTGCAGGAATATAGAAAAACGTGCAAGTTACCAATATGGTATGAACTGTTCACAATTGAAGTTTCACGTCACTATCGAGCCGCAACCACGAGATCCGAAGTCTAAGAAGACGAGCATTCAGCTACAGAGCCGGACAATATGAAAATGGAGATCTGCAGTTCGAGATTTAGGAGATTCGAATTTTTGCTCTAAAAGCTAGAATCTCGACAGAACAGATTAGCAATTTGAAATAACCCCATTAGTACTTTGCATTTTTTCTTTAATGCAGCACTACACCTAGTGGTATGATCCAATAGCTTTTAACAAAACAGTTGTTGTTCAAATTCTGGTCATATACTTTTGATTCGGATTGGGGGGCGTTATTAGCTCAGTGACTTAGCTGCTGGCTTCCCACCCGGAAGGCTGAGGTTCGAATCCGGTCGGTTCTGGGTCAAGATTTACATATCGATAATCACGTGGCGTCAGGAAGGGCATCCATTCTTAAATCCCCGGCCAAAACCAAAATGAGTTGGCCGTGTGGTTAGGGCCGCGCAGCTGTGAGCTCGCATCTGGAAGATAGTTGGCTCGATCCCCACTGTCGGCAGCCCTGAAGATGTTTTTCCGTGGTTTCCCATTTTCACACCAGGTAAATGCTGGGGCTATACTTTAATTAAGGCCACGGCCGCTTCCTTCCCATTCCTAGGCCTTTCCTGTCCCATCGTCGCCATAAGAACTGTCTGTGTCTGTGCAACGTAAAGCAATTAGCGAAGAAAAGTAGAACCAAAATAAGCCTGGCTGGCTCCAGCGACCCCAGAAATGACTGGGATAAGGTGAAGAAAGTTTATACCTTTGGCTCGGATTCCATTTTAAATTGGAGGTCGGATGACTATTGACACAGAAAGGGAGTTATTTGTAAAACTCCGAACAACTTCACTTATAATTTGGGGAGATTTATAAAATATACTCAAGTTATTTAGCAGGTAACTCGGAATGATTTCTTAGGTAACTTTGAGTCATCTCAGTAACCTAGAATGTACTGTAGATCAGGAGGTAAAGAGGCAGATTATGACCACCTTGCTTGAAAATTATAGACTACCTTAACATACGCCTATGAAGCGAAATTTTATTTCAGTCCCATCCGTATGAGGATGAAAAATAATTGCGTTTGCTTCAAAAATTACGTTCCTAGAAAGAACCATAATTTAATTTCATCGATTGAAAAGTTAAAAACATTTAAGTCTTTTAGGTCTTTTCAATCGTTAAATTACGAACGTTTCGCCCCAGTGTAGCAGTGGGCTCATCACATGGATTGCTACACGTTTCCAAGACGCTGGTGAGTAGCGCGCCGGTGTGACACTATTACGAGCTTCCTATGTAGGACAGTGCGCTGACGGTGCACGGGAAAGCATATTATATATTACCAGCGAACACATAAGATTCGCTGGATTTTACTGGCAAAGCCTATTATTATTATACGGGTTATAGGACGGGTTGTACGTCCGTTATTTCAATATCTCTTGCCTCGGAAGGCGTAAGACTAAATTATTAATTAATTTATATGGTGAATTACTCAGATTGTGCTCTATAAACGTTTTCGCGTAGGAAAAAATATTTTAACATATCGTCCGTGTGTATCATCCAGACCGTTACCTAAGAGTGAGTCAGTCTAATTTTCATAATCCCGACCTCCTTAGGTTTCTCTTGGCTTGTGAAAGACCGCTCACCTTGTGAGGCACTGGTCAGTGAGCCCACCTTATAATTTGCGTCAGCTCTACTTGACAAGGACAACGTAGACGTCTCCTTTTGTTAGGCTTGCTTCTTATAAGGGAACATATCATAAATGTGGCATCTTATTTCTGGTGTCCACCGTATGTATAAATATGTCCCAAGAAAGAATCTCTCCAGATAGCCCTGTCAGATGTTACTACAAAATATGGAATGTCTCCTTTTCATACAATTTAAGAGAATGAGAAGCTTTGTTCTTTAATGTTGATCAAGGAATTCCCATATCTCCCTCATAAAATCCAGAGATTCTCTTCTTGGACAGTTACTCCTTATTTCTTCAGCTTTTCAGCTTCTCTTCCTTCTCATGCATGTTCTCTAGGAATATATGTAATCATTTCAACCAAAAGAATGAGGGATATAATAGAAACACAGTTAGAGGAAGAACAATATGGCTTTAGACCGAATAGATCAACAATAGACTTGATATTTGCAGTGCGAACGATAATGAAAATACATCTGGAAAGGAACAAGGAAATCATATTCGTATTTTTGGATTTGGAAAAAGCTTATGATACAGTTAAGAGAAAAAATGTATCGGAATGCCTACTGAAAAGGAATATACCAAAATAATTAATTAACAAGATGGAAATGTTGTATCATGAGAGTAAAAGCAGTGTACAAGTGGGGAGTGGTCACTCTGAAACATTTTATACAACAAAAGGTCTCAAGTAAGGAAGTGCATTGTCGCCATTATTGTTTATTATACTGATGGATGAAATCATAAAACGTGTAAAACAGAGTATCAGTAGTGATGAAGTGAATGCTTTGGTATTTGCAGATGATGTGGTGATTTGGGGAACGGGAGAAAAGGAAGTACAAAGGAGACTGGACGTTTGGAATGAAAATCTGAAGGAGTCTGGAATGGTAATTAGTAAAAAGAAAACTGTAGTCATGCACTGTGGGAAAGAGAAAAAGAGAAGCCAAGTGAACATAGACGGAGAACGGCTAGAGAATATAGAACAGTTTACATATCTGGGTAGCATTATTAATGGAACTAATGAAATCAAGACTAAGTAAAGGTACAACACTTTGGCATCAAGTCAGAGAGCTTTTATTGGATGACAAAGTACCCAAGAGAACGAAATTAACATTATATAAACAGTATTCCATACCAATTGTAACATAAAGACTAGAGACGCTGGTAACTAATAAGAGACAAGATAGTAAGATCCAAGCAGTAGAAATAAAATTTTTAAGAACATCGGTTAAAAAGACAAGAAGAGATAGAATTCAAAATATTAAATTCAGAGAAGAGCTAAATACACAACCGTTAGTACAGAAGATACAGAAAGCAAGACTGCGATTGTTCGGACATGTAAAAAGAATGGGAAAGGAACGGGTAGCAAGAAGGGAATGGAAAGAAAAGGGAAAGAGACCAGTTGGAAGACCGAGAAGAAGGTGGAAGGATCAGATCTGGAAGGACATAAGGGAAGCTGGATTGGATGTGGCGGAAGTAATGGAGCAGGAAAAGTGGAAGGACAGAAAGGAGTGGAGGAGGCTTGTTAACCACACCCGGGCGACGGGAGTGGGAGATTGATGATGATGATGATGATGATGATGATGATAATGATTTCAACCAAGCAAGCTTGTATTATTATGTGACTGCTGATACCGTGATCACAACCATACGCGGGTTTCGAACCACGAGATGCGAGTTTCCAAACATCCCAAGGGTACTGGCCAGGATCGAATCACGGCTTCCGAGGTGAGAAGAAAGTGTCTATGTCGCTCGGCTATTACGCACCCTCATGTCATTTCATTTTTAAGTTACTATAGAAAATACGGCCTTTTATATAAGCGATTAATACTACTACTACTACTACTACTACTACTACTACTACTACTACTACTACTAATAATAATAATAATAATAATAATAATAATAATAATAATAATAATAGGAAGAAGTCAGAATGAGTACTACAGATAGCAGTCAAAGCTTGCGATTTCGATTCCAGTTCAGTCCGAAGTTATTTTAAGATGTTCAAATTCGCCAGCACAAAGCGAAGGCGGGACAGGTTTTTCTCCGGGTACTCCGGTTTTCCCTGTCATATTTCATTCCAGAAAAACTCTCCAATATCATTTCATTTCATCTGGCATTCATTAAGCATTGCCCCAGAGGAGTGTGACAGGCTTCGGCAGCCAGCACAATCCTATCCTCGCCGCTAGATGGCGGCTTAATTCATTCCATTCCTGACCCAGTCGAATGACTGGAAACAGGCTGGTTTTTTTTTTTTTTTTTGCTAGTTGTTTTACGTCGCACCGACACAGATAGGTCTTACGGCGACGATGGGACAGGAAATGGCTAGGAGTGGGAAGGAAGCGGCCGTGGCCTTAATTAAGGTACAGCATTTGCCTGGTGTGAAAGTGGGAAACCATTTTCAGGGCTGCCGACAGTGGGTTCGAACCTACTATCTCCCGAGTACTGGATTCTGGCCGCACTTAAGCGACTGCAGCTATCGAGCTCGGTCAGGTTGTTATCATAGATTTACCGGCACATAAAAGAACTTTACCAAGCAAAGAAGATCACCGGTCTACCTCTTCACAATATCTTAAGAGGAGCTGAAGACCGCTCAGGATGGAAAAATCTCGTTAAGGATGCAGTCACTAATGAAGTGAAGAAATAAGGTCACGACGCTCAGCAATGAGTAAACCGATTGATTGATTGATTGATTTATTTATTGATTGATCGATCGATTGATTGATTGATTGATTGATTGATTGATTGATTGATTGATTGATTGATTGATTGATTGATTGATTGATTGATTGATTGATTGATTGATTGATTGATTGATTGATTGATTGATTGATTGATTGATGAAAAGAACTTATACTGTATTACCGGTTTTCCTCCTTAAAACAACAACGCCGAGCGAGTTGGCGGTGCGGTTACGGGCGGGGAGCTGTGAGATTGCATTCGGGAAATAGTAGGTTCGAACCACGCTGTCAGCAGCCCTGAAGATGGTTTCCCATTTTCACACCAGGCAAATGCTGGGGCTGTACCTTAATTAAGGCCACGCCGGGCTGAGTGGCAAAGACGGTTGAGGCGCTGGCCCTCTAATCCCAACTTAGGAGGTTCGATTCCGACTCAGTCCGGTGGTATTTGAAGTTACTCAAACACGCCAGTCTCGTGTCGGTAGATTTACTAGCACGTAAAAGAACTCCTGCGGGACTAAATTCCAGCACCTCGGCGTCTCCGAAAATCGTAAAAGTAGTTAGTGGAACGTAAAGCAAATAACATTATTATTATTAATTAAGACCACGACCACTTCCTTCCTATTCCTAGCCCTTTCTTGTTCCATCGTCGCTACAAGTCCTAGAGCGTCGGTGCGTCGTAAAGCCAATTGTAAAAATTGTAAAACAACATCCATAGAGGTCCAATCATCTCTGGATTTAGATTTCATATCATCCAACAGGACCACGAATGAGCTAATATGAAGTTGGATCAGGTGTTGACAACTGTTGCCTTTAGAACCAAGCACTCGACAAATAGTTTCGGTGATACCTGGTTGAAGAGAATTATTACATTACGGATGATATTATTATTATTATTATTATTATTATTATTATTATTATTATTATTATTATTATTATTATTATTATTATTATTATTAATGAAGTAGAATACGTCTGTAGTTTCAGAATCGTACTTGGGCCGACGAAAGTTACAAAAATACGAAATTTGAAAATCGAAATTATTATAGACACCTTCGACAACAGTGTTCAATATCTCAGTTTATAGGGTAAGGGTCTATGTACCCAGAAATATTAGTCTAACCTCAGTATTCCTTAGTCGGGTGATGAAATAGTATTGCCATCTTACGCTCTTCAAGTCGCTTTTCCACGCGGCGAACAATGTGCAGCTCTGGTCTCGGGCATTGTACAATGCCATGTGATTCGTCTCTGTAGGTCCTATACGTATACGAAAAATCATGAAATAGTGAATATTTTGGCAAATTTGTGGTGCGAAGAAGTGAAAAATTATCCTTTAAATGTTACGAAATATGTACAATTAATGGCTTAAAAATGATCGAAAACGCATTAAAGAGAATAGAGCAGTTTGTGCGAATTCCAGAAAGTCCAAAATCATCAATTTCGAGCACAAACAGCTTATCTGGAGTATCTTAGAATTAATGCGGCCGATCGTTGTGAGGATAATTCCACGCTGCTGGAGCCCCAGTCGATCACAATAATTACTACCCCACTGCTGGAATTCATGATCTTGAAGATTTTTTCGTTTAGAATTAAAAATGAAATGTTAGCAATAACATTTCAAACCCAGGAACGTATGTTCATTCCTCAGACCGAAGACTGATTGGATTCTCAACAGCTCCACCTAGCTGTCATAAATGGCCTAGGCATCACTGAAGAGGCGTACTAGGGAAAAGAAAAGGAGTGATGTAGTTTCCCGTTGCTTTCCCACTGAGCCAGAAGTTGTTACCAAATATCAGTCTGCCAAGCCCATTGAAAAATGCACCTATTAGCAACATTTTCACACCATTCATAGCAGGGACTGGCTGCATAAGGAATGGTATTACTAGCATCACTCATACCTCAGTGACTTTCATATTGTCAAAGCCAAGGTTAAGACTGCGACAGATCAATGATAGTAACAAAATTGCACTAGCCCATACCCGAAGGCACAATGCCATTTAAACACTAGGTCTCGCCAGCGAAGGCATTTCAGACCCACACTGAGTAGATATTTTATTTGGTCAATATCACACGGTAAAAAAATGTTCGTGAAAATTTGTGGCCGTTAACTCGACACAGCCTGCTTCAAAATATCATCATAAACCTTCTATTTCTCGTTTCTTGATTACGAGCATGCTTATTCTCTTCCGATCTTTTCGATAATACTTTGAAAGGTCTACACATTTAGTTTTGGCCCTTCCTGTTTTAGGTGTACCTCCTCCATCAGTTTAATAATCAAAAAGGCTGATAATCCCATTGTTTTCTTCTTCTTCTCTTTATCTGTTTACCCTCCAGGGTCGGTTTTTACCTCGGACTCAGCGAGGGATCCCATCTCTACCGCCTCAAGGGCAGTGTCCTGGAGCTTCAGACTCTGGCTCTGCGGATACAACTGGGGAGGATGACCAGTACCTCGCCTAGGTGGCCTCACCTGCTATGCTGAACAGGAGCCTTGCGGGTGGATGAGAAGATGGGAAGGGATAGACAAGGAAGAGGGAAGGAAGCAGCCGTGGCCTTACGTTAGGTACCATCCCGGCATTTGCCTGAAGAAGAAGTGGGGAAACCACGGAAAACCACTTCCAGGATGGCTGAGGTGGGAATTGAATCCACCTCTACTCAGTTGACCTCCAGAGGCTGAGTGTACCCCTTTCCAGCCCTCGTACCACTTTTCAAATTTCGTGGCAGAGCCGGGAATCGAATCCGGGCCTCCGGGGGTGGCAGCTAGTCACACTAACCACTACACCACAAAGGCGGAATGTTTTCTCCTTAAGGTATTAATTACTACCAACACATCTGCCGATAGCCCTCTTGGATGTTATTTATCAATTAATATCGGAAATCTGGTATTTTGGAATGAATTTATTCGTAGCTGTTTGGCATGAGAGGCAGTAGATCAGTTCAAGAAAGCCGAACAATACGGCTGAGGGTATTGTTACACTGGCCAAATGGAAATCGAATATCTGCAGGCCACTTGGCTTAACGGTAGTTGTTTGCGTAGACCAAGGCCCATATCTACTACAGAAATGTAAAATTCAAAAAAAATGTTTACTTCAAGAATATAATGTTACCGATATTTTTTTGTGTCCTTTTGGTAGTGTTTTAACATTTTATTTGGGAATGTAGCAGCCGTGGCCTTATTTAAGGCACATCCCTTGAATTTTCCTCGTGTGAAATTGGGAGTCTATCTTCAGGGCTGTCAACGGTGGGATTCGAACCTACCATATCCCAAATGCAAGCTCATGGCTGTGTGACCGTAATTGCACTGTTAACTCGCGCAGTACCGAACGTCTCTTTTGTTCATAATTTTGAGACTACACATTAAGCTGTTGTAATTAGCATACGACTTGAAATGGAATATGAAGAGTTTTCTTAACAAAGGTTTTCCTGAAACAGCTGTTGTTGCTATTGCTGCGTGTACAAGATTTGGCTTCTTGATCATCAGCCCCATACACTTAATATAGGGAAACCTTTTGCCTGATAGCTTATTTCGATGTGGGGTTCCGGGTGTTGTGTGCTGGTTAGGTACCATATTAGCTGTCATTCACCGGACAAGTTGGCCGTGCGCTTAGGGGCGCGCAGTTACGAGCTTGCATCCGTGAGATTAGTGGGTTCGAGCCCCACAGCCCTGAAGATGGTTTTCCGTTGTTACCATTTTCACATCAGGCAAATGCTGGAGCTGTACTTTAAAAAAGACCACGGGCGCTTACTTTCCAATCCTAGGCCTTTCCTGTCCCATCGTCGCCACAAGACCTATGTGTGCCGGTGCGACGTAAATTCAACTCAAAAAAAGATCTGTTTCTCAAATATTAATTTGGTTCAGAAGTGAATAAACAATAAATTTCCCATAAAACCACTCTCTACTTCGTGAATAGCTAAATGGGAGATGTTAACTCTCAAGTCAGTCTTAAATCGTGGTGGAACTGGCAATCGAAATCAGGCCCGCCATAAAGGAAGTTACTATTGTATATCCCCTAGACCATAGTGGCTGGTATTTCCTGAGGCACAGTACAAGTAAAATAATGTTATTGGTTTTACTTCCCATTAACTAGACTACTTTTATGGTTTACGTAGTCGAATAAATTTTGTTTTTTAATCTTACGTGCAGGAGCTCTTTCACGTGCCGTTAAATCTACCGACACAAAATCGGGGTATCTGAACTTCTTAAAATAATGTAGGGCCTACCTAATTCCGGACTGAATCCACCAGCAAGTTCAGTGTTCTACTGTCTGAGCCGTTCAGTCTGGGGATGAATATCGAGGATATAAGTCATACTGTATGTTGCAATGTTGTCATGGAGTCATATAAATGATTTGGTACTTACTGTTAGTATATTTTATGACGGATCTAAATTAGAGTAAACGGCAGGAAAGCTATATACCCAGAAATAGACCGCGATCTGTTTACTATTTCTTTTCCCTCGTTGATCCTCAGGCCGATAAATTGGGATCAAACTCGTGCTCCTTCAGTTTGACGGCAATTAGGGACATGAGGTTCTGACGTATGTGTTTCCAAACAAGCGTGTGTAGGCCATCAACACGTCAGGAGCAGCTGCTCATTAATCCCTATAGTTCACATCGGTTAACAAGGATACTTTCTGAAATTAATGATGTGTTTCAAGACGAACTTTGCGAATATGAGGGCACTTCAAATCTCTCTACCTGCACTAAATGTATGATGGCTTTCTGGGATATATTAAACATTACCCATAATTATCTTCCAGTATTACCTCATTAAGATAACCACAACCGGTGTGATTCAATCTCCTGATGAAGGCAGTAAGTCTAAGTGTGATTTTACCCAAGATTTTGTTGTTAGAATCATTCCTGTTAAAAATCTCATAGATAAAATCTTTCTGCTATGCTGTTCTATGGAGAAATTGAAACAAATTTCCTTTTTGTCTGTCATTAATTTAATATATATAGTTCCTTATTCATATCCTCTTCTCCAAAAATCTGTTTCGTAAATACGTAGGATAATACTGGACGGTATAGTATTTTGTTTTACATATTATTATTATTATTGTTGTTATATGTAATTGGAGTAATATTTACTCTGTTGATAAATTAAATCAAATCACTACGAAATCATATCCAATATCTCATTCCGTCTCCTCTTTCTCAGTCCAAGCCAATCGAATTACAGTCAGTCATCAGTCAACACACACACACACACACACACACACACTCATACACACACAGCCTATGGCTGGGTTCGAGGAGGTTATGTAAATTTGGTATGGTCTTTTGCACGGATGAGGCCAATCTTGTGGTGGAGAAGTAGCGTGCTTACCTCTCACCCAGAGACCCCCAGTTCAATTCTGGCTAGCTTAAGGATTATAATCCTAGAAAAGGGTTCATTCAGCATCATAAGATCAACTGAGGAACTGTCTAACTTGGAAGGCGGCGGTTCCAATTACGAAAGGCAAGCAATAGCTAAGTTTGAGTATGTCTTCACTCTTAACATCTGCAAGCTCTCTGAAGGGGTAGCAGTCACTTTAACAGACCAAGTCCATTAACGGGCTGTATATGGCAGAGGGTGGGATGATCGACATTGATTTACAATGGATGAATTTTCTGGAAATCAAGTAATTTTCCTATTATAGAGCAATCCGAATTTATCTACCGTACTTTGAAATGTCTGTACAATTTCGTTAAAAACAACAATTTGCTGGGATATTTTTCAGGAAAGGAATTTTATTCCTGTCAAATGAAATGGCGTATGGCTGTAAGTGCCGGGAGTGTCCGAGGACAAGTTCGGCTCGCCAGGTGCAGGTCTTTCCATTTGACTCCCGTAGGCGACCTGCTCGTCGTGATGAGGATGAAATGAATTATGAAGACGACACATACACCCAGTCCCCGTGCCAGCGAAATTAACCAATGATGGTTAAAATTCCCAACCCTGCCGAGAATCGAACCCGGGACCCCTGTGGCCAAAGGCCAGCACGCTAACCATTTAGCCAATGAGCCGGACTTTATTCCTGTAAACTACTATGTTTTCGTTATCTTTAACACTAACAATCTCCCCGCCCTAAGTTTATCATAATAATTTTCAATAAGAATACGAGGGTTTTTATTTATTTATTTATTTATTTATTTATTTATTTATTTATTTATTTATTTATTTATTTATTTATTTATTTATTAGTATGGCACATATGAAAAGCTCTATATTTGTTCACCGAGGTTGAATATTGGAATGCCTGTGGTGACCCAAGGAGAAAACCTCTTAGTTTACCACTGTAAGGTCTTCGTGGACATTCTTCAGCCACATTTCGGCGCCACAGTTACAACATTGTGAATACCTTTCTCGCCAGTTGTACAGGAGGTTCCCACATACACCGTGGTTGGTCCGAATTCGATTCAGTGTCGACCAGATCTCTCTAGGCTAAACAAACCCAGGAACCTTCTTCGTTATGCATGCTGTATCTGAACTCTCTGGAGGGTGAACCATTTTCATTCATGAGACGTCCGGCTCCATGGCTAAATGGTTAGCGTGCTGGCCTTTGGCCACAGGGGTCCCGGGTTCGATTCCCGGCAGGGTCGGGAATTGTAACCATAATTGGTTAATTCCGCTGGCTCTGGGGCTGGGTGTATGTGTCGTCTTCATCATCATTTCATCCTCATCACGACACGCGGGTCGCCTACGGGTGTCAAATCAAAAGACCTGCATCTGGCGAGCCGAACTTGTCCTTGGGTACTCCCGGCACTAAAAGCCATACGCCATTTCATTCATGAGACCATCTCTCAATCATGTTGAATGTGTTAGGTACAAGATTCTCCGCCGTACAAGTAGGTGGATGTCTTGAGCGTAATCTGTGCACATGTGCATAATTAACTTAACGAATACGTAATTGTTTGTTGGTTGGATCTGAGATATTAACTTAAGTTACATCGCCACTGGCTTCTAATCAAAGTGGACACGGTTCAAATTCCGACCAGTGTGCGAGATAATTTTAATCGGATGACTCATTCTTGTGACTATGACTACGAAAAGCAGTAGGTCTTGCAGCAATGACCACTTTATCAATAGTTCAGTTGAGAAAGGGAAGGCTTTTGAAGGACAGGAACCTCCTACTCCCTCTAACTTTGTAACCTAATATCTTAGAGTTCATGCAAGAGCAAGGTTGACTACGGGATGTTAGACAGGAAAGGTCACTGCGAAGTGTGTGACAAGAGTAAATGGAAGCATTGCCAGACTCAGCTGGGTTCTGTGATCTTCACAAAATTTGAGCCCTTCAGATACAGCAATGTAATAATTATTTTGTCTCATAACATTTCATTGAAACAGAGCTGGGAAATAACGATATGTTTTTCATCATCACATGAATACTAAAGAACATAAGCTCGGATAGAGACCAAGGGAGAGAAAATCATAATAAAAAATTAATTGTAAAGCCGTGCTTTTCTGAGGCTCGGAATAAAGCAAATACTGATTAAATGGGGACTAAGTTGAGTAATGAGATCGATGATCCTTTGCTCAGCAGATCTGATGTACTAATGAAGCAACAGACTTGTCAATGCGAAGAACGTGCTCAAGGAGATGAATAGTATAACTTAAGAGAGAGATTGGTGCCTACGCTATACGTCAGAGGTTGAAGAAATGAAACATCTCTAATTTTTGCTCGTCGCGTTTATTAATAGTTCTCCTCGTACATTTAAATCGTACTACCTTCACAGAGTCCCTGAGTCCCCCTTTTTTTTTGCTATTGTCTTTACGTCGCACCGACACAGATAGGTCTTATGGCGACGATGGGACAGGGAAGGGCTAGGAGGGGGAAGGAAGCGGCCGTGGCCTTATTTAAGATACAGCCCCAGCATTTGCCTGGTGTGAAAATGGGAAACCACGGAAAACCATCTTCAGGGCTGCCAACAGTGGGGTTCGAACCCACTATCTCCCGAATACTGGATACTTCACAGAGTCCCGATGGAGAGTGAGTGGCATATACTATCTTCATCATCATCATCATCATCATCATCATCATCATCATGTCCTGTACAGAATGCATGAAACAGAATGTATTTTGATCTTTCCTTTTCAATAGGGGAGCCATGTGCAGATTTTGGCGGTTGAGGTGAGCCGTGACATCAAAGGTTTGAAAATTCCCGATAATGAGCAATCTTGCAATCTTGCACTCCCTCGTAGATTTTTGTACAATTCGTAACATCGGTACCACGCCTGATAATTTTATCCGGGTGTATAGTTTAGATCCTTAAATCACGATAGTAATAAGTTTCATCCCATTAACGTCCATCTTCCTGGGAGGTCTATTAGTGAGCTTCAAGTCGCAGTATTTAACCTTTGCTCGTGATCTGTTTTCGTGGTAATTGGTGAGGGTCGTGATGGTTTCCCACTAATTAACATCTCCATTCCCTTAGTTGTGTTTGTTTGACTTTTAAATTACTAGTGACATTTGTAAGGTAATTACTTGGCTTCATGTCTCTGCTAGAACAAACCAAGTATAATCAAACAAACAAACGACATGTACAACAAGGAACTAATATAACCCGTGCATTGTCTTCACAGAACACACAGCCAGTTTTAAATTGAGCTGAAATGTACAGTAAATAGTGATTATTATTCCAAAGTGCAGATTTTGTTTATTATGTTTGCTATGTTGAAAATATTGGGTGGGCTATTCTGAGTCCATTCGATTTAAGAAATTGTCCTGGATGTCCACTAGATGACAGCGCAATCGGAACGTCGAAATTGGTGCACAGATTATATATCTAAATAATATCATTTAAGAACAGTAACTGAGGTTACATCTATATTTTATTCATTCTTATTAATTCAAGCTTTTCATTTTTTAAATAACCGGCGTTTTGGACCAGTGCAGCGAGGGGTTCATCACCTGGAAAGATACTCCTATCCAAAACTATGTTGAGAGACCACTGCACGTAAAGCTAAAAGCTAGCTTTAGAACTCCGTGTCGGTTGGACAGTTCATCACCTAACGTGGAATCTGTCCTTTTTCGTCTTTAGTCTGTTTAAGAACATCCTGATCAGCCGTATCTCCGGGTCACAGTAATCTTGAAGGTACATCATTAAAAAAGGTTTGAAAAAAGGCGAAAGCGTGTAACTCAGCAGGTTCCTTGCTTTCTTGCTCGCTCACTCACTCACACATTTACTTGCTTACTTACCCCGTGGTTTCACATTTTCACACCAGTCAAATGATGGGGCTGTACCTTAATTAAGGCTACGGTCGCTTCCTTCCCGCTTCTAACCCTTTACTATCCCATCGATACCATAAAACGTATATGTGTCCGTGCGACGTAGAGCAAATAAAACTGTGCAGAATTGAATTGTAAGGTTTGAAACTGTAATTAGATGCGCTTTTAATGCAGAATTCACCTTTTTTTTTTTTTTTTTTTTGCTAGGGGCTTTACGTCGCACCGACACAGATAGGTCTTATGGCGACGATGGGATAGGAAAGGCCTAGGAGATGGAAGGAAGCGGCCGTGGCCTTAATTAAGGTACAGCCCCAGCATTTGCCTGGTGTGAAAATGGGAAACCACGGAAAACCATCTTCAGGGCTGCCGATAGTGGGATTCGAACCTACTATCTCCCGGATGCAAGCTCACAGCCGCGCGCCTCTACGCGCACGGCCAACTCGCCCGGTGAATTCACCTTTAGGAGGAGAGATATTTTCTTTAAAGTTGTTTTGTCTCGTTAGTGTAGTGGCTTTCGTTTCAAGGGGCCCCGGGTTCTATTTCAGACTGAGCCACAGATTTCGGCTGCGTTTGTTTCGCTAGCTATGAGACGTGGTGTTTGTGATCAGATCTTCATTTATATATAACACATCACACTACCAAGTACAATAGAAACGCGTGATACTGGACACATCCCTCCACATAGGGTTGTAATCAGGAAGGTTACCAAGGCATAAAACTTGCAATAAGAAGATCAATATTAACAGTGAGAATATATTATAGGTAACAATAAAGACATTCACATCTACTTGTGGAATCCTATTTTCGATAAAGATGATGTCCTTTCCTCAACTCCTGGTCTTTTGTAGGATGAGGGCATTAATGCATCAGAAATATCTTCTTGAAAAGAGTAGAATGTTCATTGTAGCAATTAACGTTGGCGTCTAACTGTCCAATTGACTGTTGTCAGCGCCGATGCTCGATTTCCTGCAGATAATGTCTGAGGCAGACGAAGCCACGGTAATTATAAATAAAAATATGAGACCCTCATTGATTAGACTTGACATGAACTCTACGAGAAGTTCAATTATAAGTAGTTAACCAAATTGATCCATTATTAGGGATGGGAACAAATTAATTGGAAGTATAATGAGACCGGAAGAAGGGGAGTAGCCATGAAAATAGAAACAAACCCTTTGTCTTCTATCGGCGTCAAACGTGGAACTTCAACAACGTACTACAATGTCACAATTAGCAGACCACTAACGATATTACGAAGACTGGCCCATAGAAAATGGGCCTGATTTGATCACAACTTTTCGGCAAGTGTTGGGGCCGAAAGAAAAATCTACACTAGTCGTTGTCTCTGAAGAAAAACTAACAGAACAGCATTATTCTTTGTCCAAATACTAAATAGAATTCCTCCGTACTTCGATAATATCACGTAATTCTGTTTATTCATATGGTAAGGTAAGGGTTATTCTGCCCGAAGGCAGGTCCGAACCTCCGCAGAGGTGTTCCTGAGCCGGAGTTGACGTGCGGTAGGGTGGCCAGTTCCTTTCCGCTCCTCCATTCCCTTACCTCCCCACCAACAGCTCTTGGCAACCCATCCAACTCCTGACCACGCCCAATGTTGCTCTCACGGGATCCGGTGTTTCAACACGGCTACGGCCGTTGGCTTTATTCATATGAGAAATATCTAAATATCCGTTTCGATTGAGCACTGATGTATGTGTAGAGTTCAGAATATTAACAGTCAATATTCCTCTGAGGCTACTTGCTTCATAGACATTCACCGAAGTCGACTTACGATGTTTTCAAGTAGCCTCCAATCTATGGAGGGGATATAGTTGTGCTTTAATTTTTCTAAATGAAGGCATAGCCTTTCTCATGCATGAACCATTTCAATGCATTTTTACAATGTTGAGCATAATGAGAAGCATAAGATAATGAACAGAACACATTTCATAATATGAGCGAGAAGTTTATAGCAAAATGGTGAAATAAAAAGCTTATTAAACAGAGAATGACCGATCTCGATAGCTGCAGTCGCTTAAGTGCGGCCAGTATCCAGTAATCGGGAGATAGTGGGTTCGAGCCCCACTGTTGGCAGCCCTGAAGATGGTTTTCCGTAGTTTCCCATTTTCACACCAGGCAAATGCCGGGGCTGTACCTTAATTAAGGCCACGGCCGCTTCCTTTCATTTCCTAGGCCTTTCCTATCCCATCGTCGCCGTAAGACATATCTGTGTCGGTGCGACGTAAAGCAAAAAAAAAAAAAATACAGAGAATGGCATGTATCACTCAATCAAGTATCGGTACGTGGATATCTCCAAATGTATAAACTTTTAACAAATGAAATATATTAGCTTTAAAGTATATACAATACTATAAAGTTGCTTTTACAGTTTGTAAACTCGTTTGTTGTGTATTGAGCTGGTGAGCTGATATGATTTAAGAACATCTCAAAATATCCACATGATTAGATGAAACATGTCATTCTGAATTTCACAAAACTTTATTTCAGTCTCCATGCCTTAACTTGTCGATTAGACGTTGATATATTCAGCCATCCCTGCGTTGTAGGAGTAGAGTGTATACCACTTGGCCGGAGGTTCCAGGTTCAATTTCCTTCAGGTTAGGAATTTTTACTTGGATCTGAAGGCCGGCTCGAGATCCACTCACCCTATGTGGTTACAGTTGAGGAGCTATTCGAGAGAGATAGACGGAGGTGAGATAGTGGTCCGGTCTAGAAAGGCAAGAATAACGGTAGACAAGTTTCATCGCGTTGACCCTCCGTCACCTCATAATCTGCAAGCAATCGCGCTGAGCAACGGACGTCTGGTACGCAAAAACTGCTCGGGGCCGGTAGCGGCAGGGGATTTATTTTACTGTGTTCGATCTACAGCAACAATTTCACATTATTTTACACTGTTAAAAATTCGACACTTCGAAGCATGGATTCTAACCGATCAGACATCGGTTTTATGTGATCAAGAAGGAAGGGGACGGTTTGCCATTGAAATGGATCTAAAGTCCGAAGACACTCTCTTTATCAAAGAGCTCTTGGTAACAGGAAGTCCAACTGTTTCTGACACAGTTCCTTCACTTTGAACACGTCGCTTGAGTGTTGATCATGACTAAATGATGCTTAACTTCAAAATCGCAGGTTCCGGTATTTTACCACGATACAGACGGTTGCTCTTTCGATGAAAGGATCCAAAGATTTGTTAATTGTCGTTATTTTATTTCTGTTTTGTGGACGGATATTTCATTCAAACAAGAGGACATCTTCGAATTAGTGAAATACATCCAATCAGTGCTCAAAATAAGTTTTGCAAATCATATACACACGGTATACGTAACGGTACCTCAAACAGTACCTCAAACATATTTACAGTGTACAACATAGGCCGATATCTGAGACGCATAGTGATGCTAAACCAAGCTCTGGTGCGATATTTTCTGATAGGGGACATTTGTCGTGTAGATTAGTTTAACAGGAATATTTGCAAGGTCGATGGAGAATAGACAGCACGTATAGGACTGAGGTAACCATGACAAGAGAAGCCACTTCTGCTATCAATCGCATTCGAATTGTGACAACTGCAAGAATGATGGCGACAACCGGATGTCGCCTCTCGTTCTGGAGTGAGTCAGCGTGATGTCTCGTTCAGGGAGACATAATGGTTGTTTATCGACAACAGACAAGACGCCGACGCAAAATACCTGGCGGAGGAGATCGGTACTAGTTGCTCTCAGCACGTCGTAAGCTCATTGCTACTATTACATCGTTCCGCCAGGTTGTTCGGAGGACCACCCGAGTGTATCAAATCAGAATGTGAGAGATTAGCTGCACGGCGAAGGACTAATATCATGGAGGCCAGTGCCAGAAGCTCTTTTAAACCAGAGCATGGAAGAGCTCATCTGAGGTAGCCAACAGTATCAGAAACAGTTCAAGCGTACTCTATTTTCTAATTAAGTCACCATAAACTTGAACCTATACTACAGAAATATTAGAATCTGGAGAGTCCGTTGAGTGATGGAAAGTGCCTTTCATTCTGGAGCGCCATCAGCAGCAAGGAGTTTCCGTCTCGGCTGGAGTCATGTTTGCTTGAAGTTCGCATCCAATTCCTATCCAAGATCTGGTGTACGGAGACAGCATCTGTCGGCCAAGAGTTAGGATTTGCTGCCACTGTGGGCAAGAGCTTTACATTAATTGATAATAATTCGAACCAGAAGGTCAATCATTCCCTTGAGACGCATGAAATTGTGTGGCCGGAAGGCATTTTCTGTAGATATTAATTATGTTCAACATGCATGAAGTGAACTGAAAAGAGCATCTTGCCCACCGTCCTAATCTTACTGCTTACATTCAGCAACTGACTGAAGGTTATATCCAAGAGTGGTACTATTTGCCCCCCCCCCCCCCGCTCACGAAAAAAATAGATATTTTAGTACTGAGCATTTCTCGTCGTTTTCAAACACGTTTCAGGGAACGAGGTGTCCAAACACTATGTCAATCTGCCACACAACGAACGATAATGTTGTGTTAAAAATACCACATTAAACATATTGTGATTTTGTTGCGTTCGTGCTGTTTCTGTACAGCTGGCTGCAGGTTATTTCGTTGTGTATACCCTCCGTAATATGTAACATACATACACAAGTTGCATATAGCAAAATGAAAAGCACACTAATCCAGAATATGCAAAACTTTCCTTGAGCACTCTATGTGCCAATACATATGCGTATATTTGTTGCCCCGCGTGTTGTGGGTAGAGTGTGCTGAGACGAGCAAGCTTATGGCATAGTGAAACTAATTAGGCTTTACAATTTGGCGGTCAAGTATGTCGATAACTTTCCAAGTTATATCAATGGACTTTTCAAGCAGACAAACGGTAATGAGCATCATCTTATATCCTAATGTAAAATTATAATGCGAGCGAGGACAAATATTTCCTTCTCAAACACTTTCGCACACGTTCCATCACCGTATTCTTGCTGCCCGTGGCCCGTGATGAATTAAGAAGCGTCTTTTCAATATTCTTGCAGCACCTGCCAGGGGTGCGGAGATTAACATAACCCATACGAAGGAAGGCAAGGAGGAAGGAAGGCAGGAAGGCGGGTTCGCTCCACCCCCACCTCAGCAGCAATGGATGAGTGTCCCGAGGGACAGACAGGAAAGGCCAGCTGCTCTGCTTAAGATATTAATTGAAACTCCAGTTGGTACCGGCATGCCCGGAGGCTCTGATTATTGCCCCGCCACAACTCACTTACTCAAATACAGGGGTGTGTAGTAAGTGAATTATCTTGACACGCAACACCAGCGGTTGAATTTATTTCCTAAGTCTATTACAAATTTTATCGGTTATAATGAAAAGTGGCTCAGAGATGGCCCGCTTCAGATCTCTCCCTGACTGGAATAAATGGCATTCAAAACAAGAGAATATTCGCTAACCACTTCACAAACGATGTTTGTGCAACCATGTATTTCAACACAGTTTTATTATCATAATGTTCGACAGCAGCTTATTTCAACATATTTCAAACTGCGACATTCTAAGGGTGTAATCTATAATCCCACACACTTGTGTGATTTACACATTCTCCTTCATGGCATTCTTCCCATATTTTTCGGTTCTGAATTTGCCACGGATTTGGTCCAGCTTTACGCCTGGGTGCCTTTCCTGACACCAACCCTATGATCAACCAATCAATCAATAAATCAACATTGATCTCCATTTAGGGCAGTCGCCCAGGTGGCAGATTCACTATCTGTTGTTTCCCTAGCCTTTTCTTAAATGATTGGAAATGTATTGAACATCTCCTTTGGTAAATTATACCAATACCTAAATCCCCTACCTATAAACGAATATTTCCTCAAATATTTTCCCTTGAATTCCAACTTTATCTTCATACTGTGATCCTTCCTACTTTTAAAAGCACAACTCAAACATATCCGCCTACTAATGTCATTCTACGCATCTCTACACTGACAGCTCGGAACATACCACTTAGTCGAACAGCTCGTCTCCTTACTCCCAAGTCTTCCTAGTCCAAATTTTGTTACAATTTCCTAACGCAGCTATTTTGTCGGAAATCATCCAGAACAAATCAAACTGTTTTTCTTTGAATTTTTTCCACTTCTTGAATCAAGTAATCCTGGTGAGGGTCCTATACACTGGAACCATACTCTAGTTGGGGTCTTACCAGTGACTTATGGCCTCTCTCCTTTACATCCTTACTACAACCCCTAACACACCCTCATAACATGTGCAGAGATCTGTACCCTTTATTTATAATCCCATTTATGTGATTGCCACAATGAAGAACTTACCTTACATTAACACCTAGATACTTACAATGATACCAAAAAGTAAATTTCACCCCCATCAACGCAGCTATTAAAACAGGACTTTTCCTATTTGTGAAACTCACAACCTGAGTTTTAACCCCGTTTATCAACATACCATTGTCTGCTGTACATCACACAACATTATCGATGTCACGTTGCAGTTGCTCACAATCTTGTACGCTAACTTATGTATTACTCTATACAGGATAACATCATCAGCAAAAAGCCATACCTCTGATTCCACTTCTTTACTCAAATATATATATAAGCAAAAATAAAGGTCTATGTAACTGCCTTGAGGAATTCCCCTCAATTATTGCAGGGTCAGATAAAGGTTCGCCTACTCTAATTCTCTGAGATCCATTTTCTAGAAATATAACAACCCATTCAGTAACTCTTTTGTCTAGTCCAACTGCACTCATTTTTTCCAGTAGTCTCCAATGATCCACCCTATCAAATGCTTTAGACAGGTCAAACGCGATACAGTTCATTTGACCACCTGAATCCGAGATATCTGCTACATCTAGCTGGAATCCTAAAAGTTGATCTTCAGTGGAATAACCTTTCTTAAGACCGAACTGCTTTCTATCGAACCAATTATTAATTTCGCAAACCTGTCTAATACCTTCAGAAAGAATGCCTTCCCAAAGCTTATATGCAACGCATTTCAAACGTGTCCTGTAATTTTCAGCTTTATGTCTATCACCCCTTCCTTTACACACACTGGCTACTCTAGCAACTCTCCATTCATTTGGTATAGCTCCTTCAACCAAACAATAATCAAATAAGTACTTCAGGTATGGTACTATATCCCAACCCAATGTCATTAGTATATCCCCAGAAATTTTATCAATTCCAGCTGCTTTTATAGTTTTCAACTTTTGTATCTTATTGTAAATATCATTGTTATAATATGTAAATGTTAATACTTCTTTAGCATTAGTCCCCTCCTCTATCTGGACATTATCCTTGTAACCAACAATCTTTACATACTGCTGACTGAATACTTCTGCCATCCTCACATACACACTCCCCTTGTTCATTAATTATTCCTGGAATGTCCTTCTTGAAACCTGTTTCTGCCTTAAAGTACCTATACATGCCCTTCCATTTTTCACTAAAATTTGTATGAATACCAATTATGCTAGCCATCATGTTATCCTTAGCTGCCTTCTTTGCTAGATTCAATTTCCTAGTAAGTGCCTTCAATTTCTCCTTACTTGCACAGCCATTTCTAGCTCTATTTCTTGCCAATCTGCACCTCCTTCATAGTCTCTTTATTTCTCTATTATAATGAGGTGGGTCTTTACCATTCCTTACCACTTTCACATTCCTCAGCAATTTCTTTAAACCCATCCCAGAGTCTGTTTTCATTTTTATTTACCGTTTTCCACCGATCATAGTTAGTTTTTAAAAACTGCCTCATGGCAGCTTTATAAGCCTAATATTCCTACTTTTAAGACTTTCCTTTCTATCACATTTATTTTTAACTACGACAAAAACAGCTTCATGATCACTAATGCCATCCACTGGTTCGGTTTCTCTATAGAGCTCATCTGATTTTACCATCAGCACATCCAGGATATTTTTCCCTCTAATTGGTTCCATCCCTTTTTGAATCAGCTGTCCTTCCCATATTAGCTTATTTTCCTTTTTTTGGTCGTGCTTCCTGTCGTTCGCATTTCCTTCCCAATTAACATCTGGTAAATTCAGATCTCCCTCTACAATCACATTCCTTTCCATGTTGTTTCCCATATAGCTGATTATCTTATCAAATAATTCTGAATGCGTGTCAGAGCCACCCTCTTCCGGTATGTACACTCCAAAGATAGCAAGTTGCCTATTATCTTTAGAAATGAGCTTTACACCTAGAATATCATGTTTGTCATCTTTAACTTTTTCGTAGATTACAAATTCTTCTTTCACCAGAATGAATACTCTCTCTACGATACACACTCCAGTTCCGTGAGAATATCTCTGCATCCATTATATCATTTCTCAGCCATGATTCAACTCCTATTACAATATCTGGTAAGTATATATCTATTAAATTACTTAATTCGATTCCTTTGTTTACAATGCTTCTACAGTTGAGCACTAACATTTTTATGTCATCCCTAGTTGATTTCCAGTTCGCTGTTCGCTTAACACCGCTCCCTACGCCACTCCGTTTCCCTGAATGTACCTGCCTATAACCCTTCTAAACAAGTTTCCTAACTTATATGTACCACTGCGGTTTAAGTGAAGGCCATCTGGGCGCAGATCCCTGTCTCCTACCCACCCATTAGGATCTAGAAATCTTACTCCCAGTTTCCCACATACCCACTCTATAGTCTCATTTAAATCCCCAATCACCTTCCAGTCAGTATCCGTCCTACAGATTATTCCACTGATAACAATCTCCGCTTCCTTAAACTTTACCCGTGCTGCATTTACCAGATCCCACACATCTCCAACTATGTTGGTACTTACACCAGCTTGACTTACGTTGTTGGTACCAACGTGAAACACTACCACCTTCTAATTCCCCTCCTCTTTTTCTTCTACTTTCCTCAACATCTGACTCAACCTAATTCCTGAATAACACTATACCGTGGTTCCCTTTCGTGCACACACTTTCCCCACATGTCTAACGATGGAATCCCCCATGACCAGAGCCTCAACCCTACCAACCTCATTTGACCCCCTACCCTCCTGGTCAGCCCTATCTTTCCTGATAGCTGTAGAAGTTACTTCCTGCTCCGTTTTCTCCTTCCCATGACCCTGTTCCAATTGTATTTTCCTATCCTCTACTCTACATTTCCCTTTCCTACCTTTCCCCTTTCTCCTACTTCCACACACCTCAGCAACAGTTCCCTGTTCCTCATCTTTCCTCTGTTGTTCTACCTGTAGTGACTCGTGCCGATTTCTCACAGGCAGCTGTCCTGAATTCTGAATCTGAATAGAGCCCTTAGCCTGCAATCTCCTTTCCCTTAGAACATTAGACCGTCTGTCTTCTACTATTCCCCCCTTTCCTTCCCCTCCCTCGTTTACACCTACTGTAACCTGTACATTGTTTGAGGGAGGCCTATCTTCCTTCCTGTCTTCTGTGAGAATCCTAATTATCTCCCTCAAACTCTCCAACTCCTCCCTCATACCCCTCAATGCCTCGCCGCACCCATAGTTCCTACACTTGTACTCCTTAGCCATTCTTTACGAAAAAAATGGAAATAAAAGGAAAAATAAAATAACTTGTGTAAAAAAATGAACGGAGGGGAATATTTTCTGGGATAGTACTCAAGGATCACACGACAATAAGGTAATTAATATACGACTACCCTACAATACTACTTAGTCGTACTCTATTTTATCCTACAACATAATAGGATAAAAACTGCTGTTAATTACTGAATACCGAAAGGAATACACAAGAATTACACAATTCTAAACTGCAATTAAGCCTAACCTAGATACAACAACCGAGTTTTAGTAAGAGAGTTTCTACGGATACCTCTACTATACTACACAAGTATTTTACAATAATAAAATAAGCACGCTAAATTCTAATAAGATATTACTCGTATACTACTGTACAATATACTACAATAATTTTAAACTACGTTCAGACGTATCCTAATTACAATACCGGTACCGTATGTCACTACTAAGCACAAACATATATGAAAGTAGCAAGTTTGAAATTTGCAAGCACCACTGTACTCAAAGCTTAGCAACAAAGCTTAGACAGATTATTATTAGTACTATGCTCTAATACAGGGCCTCTCAAACGCCTAAAATCTCACGCTTGCAAATCGAGGCACAGAGACTCCGTACACAGTGCATCGGTCCGACTAGGCTCAACTCGGATGGTGTAGTGTGCTGAGAGCGACGAAGCGTTCGGTGATAGATAAGCTCAAGACAACAACATAATAATCGAGCAACCTATTTCGAAGAAAGCAAAGACTTCCGAAACTCCATTTCAATCGAACTGGGAACTTTCGTATTTTTTCAGTCGTGACGATAAAGCCAAATGCTTAATCCGTGGGACAGTAATTATGTGATAAGTTAATCAAAAGATCTATTTTCCAATCCAAAGGCTTTGCTCATATTCTACGAGAATTTGTCGAAGGAAGATTTTGCTAAGCTGCATCGAGAAGCAGCTAAGATGTTTGGCTCCACATGCGTATGTGAAAGGTTTTTTTTTTTTTTTTTTTTTTTTTTTCCTGTTTTGACTTGTACGAAAACTAGATTGCGTGCGAGTTGGCCTATTTCTGATTGTAATTTAAGGAAGGCTCTCAGAATTGCTGTCAACCGGTCCCTTGTTCCAGGCATAACTGGTATCATTGCAAAGATAAAGGTAAATGAAAGTTAGAGATGATAAATTGTCTGCCCAAACCAAATTGAAAGAAGAGAGTTTTAACCCCGGTAACATTGTCCCATACAACTCTGTCACCACTCACCGCACATAAACATTTCGCAGCGGGGAAGGTGGAGAAGGCGAAGACAGGCCGAACGGGTGAGACAGGTTCAGGGGAAGTGGAGTGGGGGTTTGCACCGTGGTCAACCTAGTGAAGTCGTCTCCTGCACCTTGCGCCGTGCAGTGCACGGGCGCATGCACCCTGAGAGGCCCTGCTCTAATACTTAAACAGACAAAAATACACACGAATATAGCAGGCAAGATACGGTACTATCTAAATATACCGTAGCTACACTACAATTCTCAGCTGAAATGTGGTTACATAAATTTTTACCGCTGCTGGATTACTTTCATTTTTCCTACTATGCTTAAAAACAAGAGATTGTATACAATAACTTGTCAAAACTACGCCGGGGGTTTGAACTGTAATATTATTGGGATATAGGAATTTGATTATTAACCTTTACTCGATGAGTAAACGAAGGTGGAAAGTACAAATTATGCAGGGAACTTAGACTACACGTTATCGGAATAAAGTAATCAGCTGATTTTGTATTTGTTTACACAACTAGCATGTGCATGTAGCAACAATCGTCAACAATCCAAAAACTGTTGAGTACCGTAATTATCCAGTGAAATTACCGTATATTCTCTTTAACTTTTTTTAAAATCGAAGTTTACAGGCGTATCGTGTTATTTAGTTTAATAAATTATTACCTTCGTGATAATTTGAACGGATATCTGTACGGAATACCGGAAAAGTTGCAGCGGAAGTTACAATGAGTTACAACTCATTATGATGATTTTGGTGCTGCCATTGGATTTTGCGGTTTCCTTATAACTGCATAACCTTTGGTGGTGCTATTTGAGGATCCAACCAGCCTCTGGGCTGATGACCTAACAGACATGATGATCTCTTTGTAAGTATTAGGCTATACCAACGAACCTACAGATATTTAAAAATATTTCTTAAAGTTAATATTATGACCCACCTAAAGTATTTCCTGAACCTAAATTCGAAACAAGGTACACCTTGCTAACCTACTTAACCTAGAAAACGTAATCTACTGGAAACCAACTGAATTACTTGTTATAAAATTCGAACAATCACTACTCCCAATTTCTACCAACAAGCACTAAGCACTAATATATAAATAGCACTAAATGGATCACACATACATAAAATTAAACAATTTCAATAGGTTTTAACTACTTTATCACTACAAAAGTTCTCTCAACAGCCGACCGTTCACAAGCGCATCCAACAATGGGATCTTCATTGTAGTATAGCAAATAGATTCGTACCCAGCTGTATGTGTACTGTGTTCAGGCCAAAGATAATTGAGAATGGCCACGGGAATATTAATAACGCCATCTTTCGGGATTAGTTTGAATTCCTTTTAATTAATAATCTGCCTGAGAATAGTGCATTAAGAGTTTACAGCGCTTCCTATCATTTCATCAGTTACGACAAGGCTCCAACAATGGGTGCAAACAACTCTGTTGTTGAGTATTTAAAGAGCCAATGAGGTGTAGACAAATTAATGCATAGTACGAACACCATAGGAAGTTTGGCTGCAGGGCCTGTGATACATCAATCGAGAGGTTCTATAACTCGAAGCTTAGTGGAGTACCGTACCGAGAAAGGTGGCCGCGTGGTACAGACCGGCTAACTAATCTTTCATTCGGGATATGGTGAGTTCGAGGCCCATTGAAGATGGTTTAAGTGGTTTCCTATTTTCTTAATTAATGCCACGGCCGCTTCCTTTCAAGTTCTAACCTTTCTTGCCTCATTGCCTCAGAAAACATTTCTTAGTTAGTGCGACGTTAAACCACTGTTAAAGAATAGTTTGGTGGAGTGTTTCCACTATACATCGTAATCTTTGTCATCCGCCAGCCATTATCGGTAATATACTTCTTCATTTCTTTTTTTCTTAATAATCGACTTTTCACTTTAATTTTTTATAATGCTAAGTGCGCACAGTATGCATTCAGTTTTTGTGGATTTGTTCACATCGTGCATTCAAAATTCGAATTCATGTGACAAGTGATAATGGTGGGGCGTTCTACATCGTACTACATAAGCTATTGTCATAGCAGTGGAGGGAGCATTGGCAACACAGATTGAGAGTTGATCACGTGGTTGGGGAATTGTCAGCATGAAAGGTGAGTCGTTCGCAGTACAAGCCAGCAAGTCAAAAACGAAACCACGCCAATTTATAACTGAATTTTTATTTAGCATTAGCAGCCAAGTTCCACCCACGGTATGTTTTAAATAGCAAAGCTGCTTTCAAGAATAAATTTGTATAAAATTTATTACTCAAGCTGTAACATATTTTCTTCTCTTCTTTCTCAGTTATGGTGAAAAGAACATATCCCTGAAAATAGTTGGTGAGCCAACAAAGTACTAATATTTATATGATAGCAAACATATTAATTCACAGCTCACACGGGTAAGTTGACAAGTCATAATGCACGGAGGAGTTCCATCTTGAGTACTGATGAAGGTTGTTAAGAAGCAGGCTTGTCAACTCTTTGGGTGTGATCGAGGTTTTCTGATATGTAATATGGACTCAGTTTTCAAGTGTAGAAGATGATATTTGAGGGTTTAATTTCCGTGACATGCTATTCCAAATTGACACTGTAATCTTGAATTATTTTTCATTTCATGATTTAATTTGTACAATTATAAGCTGTGAATTATACATCCATTCTTGTCTGGTAATTGTTATCGATGGTCATTCCGTAGTCTTTAGAAACTACCATAAATGTGGAATCGTTTAAAACTACCGATAACTATCAATAGATTTCGGTTCTTAGTGCATTCTATTTTATAAACTTGCAGTGAATAGCGCTCGCATTTCCCAACTCTGAGTTGTGCTGAAAGTCAATTTTAAGACGGAAACGCTCCCCTCAGGTATGCCAGTTCTTCCTGGGATTGTTGGATCCACCCTCTCACATCCCAGGTTTTCGTCGAGAGTTCTGAGGACGAATGTCCTTCCTAACGCCACGTGATTTTACAGGAGGAATTTCCATCCAAGAATCCAGCACTATTCGAAACTCTGCCATCTGGTGAAAAACTAGCATAATAGCTGACGTATTAAACAAACCTCCTCTCGTTTTCAACATGACTTCTTGTGAATTTCGAGACTAAGCCCAGGCCTCCTATTTGCAAACCTGATTAGATAAGATTCGTTTTCGCGCAGTGTTTTGAGTTGTAGAATTAATCTACGGTATCCTCTGCTTGTCGTAAGGGACAGCTGCAGGTTGGGACCTTCGACTGATGACCATGAGATTGTATTGATATTACTTTCTCCTCTCTTTCAGCTTCCCTATTGAACATTCCTTGGACAGCTGTTGTTCCCTTCCTTCCTCGATGGTATTAGTTTTGCGAGGCCCAGGGAGTCTTTAGTTTTCTTAACTGTTGGAAACGCTTCCCTTTCTTTTAACAATACTCTCATTTTTCGAAGTGTCGGAAGTCTTCCGTCAATTTCTTCTGATTACTGTTAAACAATACCGTCGCTCCTATGGGAAAACTGCGAATGTGGCAATGCTTTTCCTATCTATAATTTCCCTTAAGACTAGCCATGCCTCCATGCCAAATATGAATATACAACCATTCAGAAGAATTTTCGTTGAGTTCATTTTCATATGCGCATGTGTAAAGGAAAATTAACAAATACACTGACTTAGCAAATGTCATGGGATAATCACCTAATAGCGCGTGGGGCCTCCTCTGGCCCTGCGAACTGCAGTGAGACGCCGTGGAAGTGAGTCGACAAGTCCCTAGTAGTCCTCTGGACGCAGCTGACACCAAATCGTTTGCAGAGCGGCCGCCAATGCTGGTCTGTTCGTGGGTGCAGGATCCATGGCACGGAGCCTGCGTTCCAGGACATCCCAGATGTGCTCGATAGGGTTCATTTCGGGGCTCCTGAGTGGGCATGGCAGTCGTTGGACCTCTGCTGCATGTTCCTGGAACCATTCCCGGGTGACATGGGAGCGATGTGGCGGCGCGTTATCATCTTGAAACACAGCAGAACCGTCTGGGCGCTGGGTGGAGATGGTCTCCGAGAAGCTCAACATACCGCGTACCATTCAAAATCTCTTCCAGAACCACTAGGGGGCCCATTCCATACCAGAAAAATGCACCCCAGACCATAACAGACACACCAGTGCCCTGGACCGCACCTTCGAGGCAGGCGAGATCCATCGCTTCATGTGGTCTGCACCATACACGGTGCCTCCCATCGGCATGCTGCAGTTGAAATCGTGATTCGTCCGACCATACCACATTACGCCATTGTCGCAGTGTCCATCCCTGATGACTGGCGACAAATGCGCGTCGTTGAGCCCGATGACGTTGGGTTAACAGTCGCACCCGTGTGCGGCGCCGGCTCCCATGTTCCTACGGATTGTCCACTGGGAGACGTGTCTAGAACGGCCTGTGTTGAATTGAGCCGTGATTTGTTGCACGGTTACCCGTTTATCACTATTGACAATCTGTCTCAGATGTCGCCGGTCACGGTCATCGATGGTGGCTGGACAGCCGGTCGTCCGTCTGTTGTGGACGGTGACACCCGCATTTAACCATTCATGATACACCCTGGACACGGTTGATCATGTGAAGCCGAATTCTCGCACCACTTCCGAAATCGCACTTCCCATCCGTCGGGCACCGACCACCACACCCCGTTCGAACGGTGTCAGCTCACGACGACGTTCCGTTATACACCTGTCACATGCACAGCCACTGCCCACAAGGTCTCCTATACAACTGCCGCTGGCACAGGGAGCGTATGGTGCGCAGACAACACAAGTGCGCACAAGTACTCCGCTATCCCATGACATTTGCTCAGTCAGTGTAGGCCTACATCATACTTTCGGAGCGGGCAAATATGTCATGGAAACATACATTCCTGCAGTACGGTACAGTAAGGTTCATTTTACTTTACACTTTAGTATAGGAAAATGAACGCAACCCAGTTTTGTTCTGATGGGCTGCATATCAATATATGCTTGGGAGGCGTAACCAGTCCTAAGGGAAATACGAAGTAATGGATGGGCACATTCGCGGTTTTGGAATAGGAGCGACGATGTCCACTGCCCTTCTATAAAGACACCAAGCTTTCATTTGAAATTACCACTCTATGGCTAACTCTTTGCAAACTGGTCAGGTTCATCCTACTTCATGATCATCAAGAAGGCTGTGACAATGCGTGTGCAAGATTTGAAGTTGGCTGTTCTGAAACAAAGGGAGTAAGCAAGCCATCGTTATGAAACAGTTTTGAGGTAGTAATAGATAACGAAATGTAGTAACCTCAGTGGCTCATGCGGCAGCGCGTCGGCCTCTCACCGCTGGGTTCCGTGGTTCATATCCCGGTCACTCCATGTGAGATTTGTGCTGGATATTACGGAGGCGGGACAGGTTTTTCTCCGGGTACTCCGGTTTTCCCTGTCGCCTTTCATTCCAGCAAAACTCTCCACTATCATTTTATTTCATCTGTCAGTCATTGATCACTGCCCCAGAGGAGTGGGACAGGCTTCGGCAGCCGGTACAATTCCTATCCTCGTCGCAAGATGGGGGCTTCATTCATTCCATTCCTGACCAAGTCACTGACCGGAAAACAGGTTGTAGGTTTTCATCAAGAGATAATGGAATGTCAGGTGAATTGTTTCAATGTCCGTTACTGCCAACAATACTATAATTAAATAGTCAAGCAAAATTCCAATGATACAGAATTAAAAAAAGGAACATTTATCGATTGAATTACTGGCTATTTTGAAAAAATGTGAAGAAGGCGACATTTCTTCCGACGCGCAGATCGACATCGCAATAATGCTCCCAACTACTGCATTATGTGACCTTACAGGTGAGGATTCGGGAGAAGACGACGTAACTCCTTCCACATTTCCCGTTTCGCAGCTACTGGATGGTTGCTTAGTTTTATTCGACCTTAAAACATTTATCGCAAGTTACCAGACATTTACTGAATAGTCTAATGAATTCTGGAAGGAATAATTACAAATAATATGTATGCCTAACCCTTGACCACCCGGCGATTTGGCTGTGCTGTTAGGGGTGCGCAACGCTGAGCTTGCATCCGGAAGATAGTGGGTTCGATCCCTACTGTCGGCAAATGCCGGGGCTGTACTTTAATGAAGTCCATGGTTGCTTCCTTAATACTCTTTAGCATTTCTTAACAAATCGTCACCATAAGACCTATCTGTGTCGGTGCGACGTAAAGCAAATAACAATAATATAACAATCCTTGTCCCTTTTCTCTACGGGGTCAGGTATGAAGTGAGATGATTCTTCATTGCGATTTTTACGACCAGATGCCCTTACTAACGTCAGCCTCATCAGAGAATTTAATGATATAATAATTATAATATCGTGTGACTCTTTCTAGCATGGTGCAGCCCTTGTAAAGCAGACCCTCCCATGAGGGTGGGCGGTATCTGCCATGTGTACGTAACTGCGTGTTATTGTGGTGGATGATAGTGTTATGTGTGGTGTGTGAGTTGCAGGGATGTTAGGGACAGCACAAACACCCAGTGCCCTAGCCAAGGGAATTAATAATTTAAGGTTAAAATATCCGACCCGGCTGGGAATCGAACACAGGGCCCTCTGAACCGAAGGCACCGTGCTGATCATTCAGCCAAGGAGCCTGACGTTAACCAGATGAGATCAAATTAATGACGTGATATATATGATAATAGTAAGGCATAGGGTGAAACCCGGTGTCGGCACATAGCCTACTCCTGTCGAATAGCACCAAGGGATCTACTCAAAGCTTTACACCTCACTCCGACGAACGAATCACCATCAACAGCGTCATTGTGCCATCATGTCATGAGAAAACCGTGGAGAGGTTTGGAATTTAATTCAGGCTTTTGACACGCAATCTACTGATAACAAATTGTATACCACTACCTCCCTTACCCTGTTAGCCAACATTATGATGGCAAAATTTTTTTCGACCAACGGGATTCGAACCACGGTGTTAGAACATCACGCCTTAGTGATCACAGCCACCAGGTTGGCTTAATAATTTCAAATAATAAGGAAAACTATTCAATCTGGTTCGTTCAGATCAGCGTTGTGGCTCATGGTTCATGGGGACCTGAGTTCGGGGATGGAGTTTCTTATCATGTTTGGTTAACTCATATATCTCGTGAGCTGGGTGTTTTTGATCGTTTTAATATACATCTTAATTTACACACAACATATCACACTACTAACCCCACAGAAACACGCAATAGGGAACACATCCCTGTTTATAAGGTTGGCGTTTGGAAGGTAATCCGTCGTAAATCTAGGCTTAAAACACAATTAGTAACTAAAACCCAAACCTCACAGCGCAATAGCTGTGGCCTACCAAGAGACCGCTGCTCAGCGCGAAGGCCTACAGATTTGAGGTGTAGTATGGTCAGCACGACGGATCCTCTCAGTCGTGATTCTTGGCTTTCGAGACCGGGGATGCTATTTTACCGTTAGATAGGTCCACAATTGTAATCTCGTAGGTTGAATGGACCTTGAAACATCCCTCAGATGCAGATAAAAGTCCCTGTCCTGGCGGTAATTGAACTACAAGCCTCCGGGTAAGAGGCAGGCACGCTACCGCTACACCGCAAGGTCGGCAAAACACGTTAATGCTGAACCCAAATAACTTGGAGAAAGGCTAGTAAACGAAACATTGACAATTCTACATTGAGGTTCTAGTGTACGTTTGAACTATCAGTTTGAGATTTTCCTTATAGTTGATTATTATTATTATTATTATTATTATTATTATTATTATTTATTTATTTATTTATTTATTTATTTATTTATTTATTTATTTATTTATTTATTTATTTATTTATTTATTTATTTATGTTATTAAACAGTACACTGCCCTAGATTTATATTGCGCAATGGTTGTGTAAGGGAGGGCCAAGATCCTAACTTCACCTAACTTCATTATCTATATATAATCTGTATATATTATCTAAGTAGCTTTTTATAAACTGAACGTCTCATGGACATCACCAAAACAAAATACCTCTGTTATCAAAATACTCATCTAGGTTTACTGTGTCCTGTAAACATATAGAAAACAATTTGATGATGATGATGTTATTAGCTTTACGTCCCACTAATTACTTTTACGATTTTCGGAGACGCCGGGGTGCCGGAATCTGGTCCCGCAGGCGTTCTTTAACGTGCCAGTGACTCTACCGACACGAGGCTGAAATATCTGAGCACCATCACATACCACCGGACTGAGGCAGGATCGAACCTGCCAGGTTGGCCTCAACCGTCTGAGCCACTCGGTCCGGCAGAAAACAATTTCTTCAGTTCAGCAGTTATTAACATTTGGCAACCCTGGTAAGACGAGACGATAAAGAATTTTTAGTTGCCTTGAGACAAACTAACAAAGCTCTTTGTAACAGAATTTAAATGTTCCGAGGACGGACTAGAAGCATGTAGGCGGACAATACAGACGGTCACAACGTGATAAGTGCTGTAGATACTGTCACCAACCTCCTCAAGCCAGCATGACCAGGACTGAGTAATTTATTCATATTCAAACTAGGTAGATAAGTAAACAAATTTCTTTTGTACACTTTTGTGAGGGTGTCCGGTCTATGTAATAATTATGCATAAATATAACATCTGTAAAACTGACCGTTGTGTTGCTATCTTACATCAGAACTAATTTAAAGAATAAATCCTCTTAAAGTATATTTGTAACTGACATGCTCTGCGCTTTGCACCATTCTTTCTTGCCTTTTAGAACTTCTAATTCACGCCCAACCCAGCAGTTTACTTTGCATTGTCATTATTCATAGTTGGGACTAAATTTCATACCTAGCCGTGAATTATGTGCGGAATTTCCGACCAGCTAGTGTCCAGATGAAAATGCGTTCTGGTTACCATAATGCACACTCGTGACAGGGATTTCTAGTTTAAATCCGAGCTAGGTGAATATATTTCGAGTGTATAGCATAGTTTATGTTAAATGTTAATGGTCTACCACCGATGTTTCATTTCGGGAAGCGAATCACTCTTTTATGGGCAATAACACCCGTCTTCATATACCATTCTCTTATCTGCATAATTTCCATTTTGAGTTTGAACTGCAGTGTAATGCTTTTCTCTACTGATTGTTAGAAACAATACCTAATGCGCAGTATTTGGAGAGGACTGATCAAACATTATTAAAGAAAATAATATTTCAAAGTTGAACAATCGTCTCCTAAGGAACTGTTGAAAGAATTCCTTCTTAATTGACGAACAAGGATACAAATTTGAAACCAGGGAACGACTGACTCAGCAACAAACTCGAATAAGCTGGAGTAAACTAACTTCTGTATGTCGTATTTTGCCCATGCACGTCGGAATTTTTAAGATGTGGAATAGAAAATATGGCGAACGAATGATGTGGTAGAGTCTCTGACGTTTAACGTAGAATATAGAGAGCTGTGTGCTAAAAATACGTTGGTCTGTCTACGTTTGTTTAACACATTAAAAAACGCATTGGTTTTATTCTAATTTAATTAATTAATTTATTTATATATTTAATAAAGCCAACGGCCGTAGCCGTGTTGAAACACCGGATCCCGTGAGATCTCCGAAGTTAAGCAACATTGGGCGTGGTCAGGAGTTGGATGGGTTGCCACGCGCTGTTGGTGGTGGGTAAGGGAATGGAGGAGCGGAAAGGAACTGGCCACCCTACCGCACGTAAACTGCGGCTCAGAAACACCTCTGCGGAGGTTCGGACCTGCCTTCGGGCAGAATAACCCTTACCTATTTAGTAAAAATCTTATTCCAGTTGACCGTGGCAAACTTTCACGTCCTTTTCATTCCCGAAATCTAGATAACGAGAAAATCACACAGTACATTATTACAATTCATCTTAGTAAAGGAAGGTGTTGGAAGCTCTAACATCTACAGTACAGTGTTACATAGAATTATGCAACAGTTTGTCCCTTATATATATATATACTTTTATAACCCGTACTTTACGAGATTTATTTCAGACATTTAATCTAGTAAATTAGATATACTATAATTATATTTGTATATATCTAAATACTGTAAAGCAAGTACTCCTTAGGCCTACAGGTAGATTAGCCTTAAGTTAGGTACCATCCCGGCATTTACTTCGAGAAGAAGTGGGAAACCACAGAAATCCACTTCGAGGATTGTTGAGGTGCGAATCGAGCCCCCTCTACTCAGTTGACCTCCCGAGGCTGAGTGGATCCCGTTCTAGTCCTCGTACCGCTTTTGAAATTTCGTGGCAGAGCCGGGAATCAAACCCGAGCCTCCGGGGGTGGAAGCTAATCACACCACTAACCACTACACCACAAAGGCAGACATATTAATTAATTACTTTTTTATTTAATCCTTTTACCCTCCAGGATTGGTTCTTCCCCGAACGCAGCGAGGGATCTCACCTCTAAAGCCTCAAGGTCAATGTCCTGGAGCGTGAGACATTTGGTCCTGGATACAAGTGGGGATTACATAGGCGAATTATTATTATTATTATTATTATTATTATTATTATTATTATTATTATTATTATTATTATTATTGAATATATTTACTTTTCACGACCATATTGAACTGGCAATAAACTTTCGACGTTCTTTTTTTATTTTATGAAACATATTTATTTATCAAATATGATAAATTACAGATTTTTTAATGTTAGGCTTACATCTTCAAAGAAATGTTGTATTTTCGGTACGGACTGGATTATCTTTTCTATTTTATGTACATTTTAGGCTACTTGTTATCGATTTGCATTCAAATGTTATAAGTACCTAGGAAGTGATACAAACTAGTTTCACTGAGTATTCTAGACAAGGACTTCACTATACTGTGTTTTAATTTCTTTTTCGTGAGAATTTTGTCTGTAATGTGTTCTAATTTCCTGCAGCAAAACAAGGCAAAAAACAAGAACAAAAGGACTACATATTACAAATCACTTAGATAATGCCCACACACACATTGTTGACTCGGTGAGCAACACACTTCCATCTTGTTCTCTTCAGGTATGCACTCAAAAGCTCCTTGCCCAGCTGCCCATTAGCAGTCATTATAAAATGGACAGTGTGTCCTGTTATCCAGAGTGTACTGTACAATTGTGTTTTGTCCTTTGGCTAATGAGGTAAGCAGGTCTTATGAATTGGTCCTGTCGATTGATTGTGAAGTTCATCTGTTGAAGAAATGCTTTTGTTTGCATATACACCGGTCTGACCGTTAGACAAGTGGTAAGTCTGTGAAGTAATGAGTCACCTTTAGCACAATATGAACAGGAGCCCGAATCGGTCATTCATATTCGATATAGCTGTTCCTTCGGTCGTGTTCATATCGAAGACATATTAGGCTTAAGTAAGGAACAAAAGTGGCCAATCTTACACCTGTGGGATCAGAACCAACGACCTTCATATTTCCGGTAGCATGCTCAATCATGAGGCCATGTTTGTTCTGTTAGAAAGATTCTACGCTTGAAGGTTGAAGATTTGGATCCCACTGGTGTCCGGTTGGCCATTTTTTATTCTGTACTTAACATCTCTTCGATGAGTACCGAACACAAACTGATACGTTGAAAGATGATGATGGTGATTACATTATTATTATTATTATTATTATTATTATTATTATTATTATTATTATTATTATTATTATTATTATTATTCACTTAGTCTGCTCCTTTTAAATAACATTTTAGGGCAGCAGTGGTATCTGGCCACTAAAAACATTTAACGTTCATCTATTCTGGCACAGCTGGTATCAATGAAGGAACTTTGCATTGATCGACATGAGAGTATCCCCAGCATTGTAGCAGTTCGTTTTTCAAGCATCCCATTGTGAATAGCACTACGTTGATCGCTGCTCAATTCAGAACGTTTGAGTTGTAAGTTACGAGAAGTGTTCAACTTTATTATAGTATTTAACAATAGTTCGCGTGCTATAAGCTCAAGTTTATCGACCATAGTGTTTACTCAGCCTAGCACGCGTGTGGCACACGACCTTCAGGCACGAGATGCTCACTCGTTAGACCTTATCCATGCCTGTCTCATTGTCGCCTGGGCACGCCAATTTGTTGTCAACTTTATCGTGAGGTTTTGAATTAGAAATATGGGGTCAGCGCCTTTCATTAAATTTTGGATAATTCCGAAGATATATTGATAGTTGTAACTAATAAAATTTTCAATTGATAGTAAATTATGATACATGTCCACGGGCAATTGTATATACCATAAAAAAAATCGATAAATAAATTAAAATCCGTAACTTGTAGAGCAAGGGCTCTGTGTCCCGAACTCCTTTGCTGGCGTTATACCCGATTATCCAGAATCCAGTCCGCCTCTGTGGTGTAGTGGTTAGCGAGATTAGCTGGCATCCCCGGAGGTCCGGGTTCGATTCCCGGCTTTGCCACGAAATTTGAAAATTGGTACGAGGGCTGGAACGGGGTTCATTCACACTCGGGAGGTCAACTGAGTAGAGTGGGGTTCGATTCCCCCCTGAGCCATCCTCGAAGTGGTTTTCCGTGGTTTCCTACTCCTCCAGACAAATGCCATGATGGCACCTAACTTAAGGCTACGGCCGCTTCCTCCCCTCTTCCTTTTCTATCCCTTCCAATTTTCGCATCCCCGCCCACAAGGCCTCTTTTAGCATAGCAGGTGAGACCACCTGGGCGAGGTTATGGTCATCCTTCCCAGTTGTATCCCTCGATCCGAAGTCTCGCGCTCCAGGACACTGATCTTGAGGCGAAGTTGGATACCTTGCTGAGTCCGGGGGGAAACTAACACTGGAGGTTAAACGGATTAAGGAAGAAAGAAACTGTTCTACACAGTGAATATTTATAGGAACAGTTTCTTCCATTTTTGTGGATGTTTTGCACGCATGGAGATAAGATCAAATAACAATGTTAGTGCTTCGATGTGTAATTAGTATTAGCAATCGCTGGTGTACTTTTCGTTGTTGAAATAATTCCTTCAAGTGTGTCAGAGTCATTATTGCGAGAAATGCCGAAATTACTACAGTCATGAAGGGACAAGTAAGGCTTACTACGCCTCTCACCATCACTGATGTCTGATTCCATGGCTAAATGGTTAGCGTGTTGGCCTTTGGTCACAAGGATCCCGGGTTCGATTCCCGGCAGGTTCGGGAATTCTAACCGTAATAGGTTAATTCCGCTGGCACGGGGAATGGGTGTAGTGTCGTCTTCATCATCATTTCATCCTCATCACGACGCGCAGGTCATCTACGGAGGTCAATTCGAAAGACCTGCACCTGGCAAACCGAACTTGTCCTCGGACACTTCCGGCACTAAAAGCCATACAGCATTTCCTTGGTTTACCATCACTGATCTTTAGTGTTGAATTGTGTTGTTTCTCTAATAAGGCTACTTAGGCATGGTCATTATTTTATAAAACTTTCATTTTGTGTGGCGAGGGAGCCAAGTATCACATAGTCCGGCTACGAATACGAATTTACAACTGATTTTAGTATTTTGAATGGGGTAGACGCGTCTTTAGTTTACACATTAGAGAAGATAAAGTCCGGCTCCGTGGCTAAATGGTTAGTGTGCTGTCCTTTGGTCACAGGGGTCCCGGGTTTGATTCCCGGCAGCGTCGGGAATTTTAACCATAATTGGTTAATTCCCCTGGCAGAGGGACTGGGTGTATGTGTTGCCTTCATCACCATTTCATCCTAATCACGACGCACAGGTTGCCTACGGGTGTCAAATCAAAAGACCTGCATCTGGCGAGCCGAACTTGTCCCCGGACACTCCCGGCACTAAAAGCCATACGCCATTTCAGGGAAGATAAAAAGGATCGTAGCCTGTATATCATAGAAGTGGTCATACCGTAGACGAATGCCATGGTTTTCATAATATGCTGTTGACGGATGTCGGCAGTTTCTCTTCCAATCCTACTGGGCGAGTTGGCCGTGCGGTTAGGAGCGCGCAGCTGTAAGCTTGCATCCTTGAGATAGTGGGTTCGAATCCCACTGTCGGCAGCCCTGAAGATGGTTTTCCGTGGTTTCCCATTTTCACACCAGGCAAATGCTGCGGCTGTACCTTAATTAAGGCCACGGCCGCTTCCTTCCCATTCCTAGGCCTCTCCTATCCCATCGTCGCCATAAGAAAAGTCTCCCAATCCTTATCCCGGCTAGTTACAGATGTGTTTATCAGTTTAGAAAACATTTTGACAGGACTTTACATCTAAGAAAGTACACGGGTCGTTGATATACCTAGCTACATGTATACATCAAAAGCGACGACAGTGTATCAAAGGAATGTGCCGCTTGGGCGACTGCCCTAAATGCAGATCATTGATTGATTGATTGATTGATTGATTGATTGATTGATTGATTGATTAGTTTCAAATTATCTTCTATTTCCACCACTTCACGAAGCACGTCCATTTCTCTTTGGATCTCAATATCCAGATAGTATAAAGAAACAGCAGAACTACTCGTTAATGATATCACCGTCCGCCCCTGTTGAGTAGTGTTTAGTGTGATTAGCTGTCACCCCCGGATGCCCGGATTCGATTCCCGGCTCTGCCGCGAAATTTGAAAAAAGTGGTACGAGGTTGGGAAGGGACCCACTTAGCCTCGGGAGGTCAGCTGAGTAGAGAGGAGTTTGATTCCCGCCTCGGTCATCCTCGAAGTGTTTTTTCGCGGTTTCCCTCTTCTCCTCCAGGCAAATGCCGGGATGATACCGAACTTAAGGTCACGGCAGTTTCCTTCACCTTCCTAGCCCTTTCCTACCCGATCGTCGCCGTAAGACCTATCTGTAAATTGTAAAAAAAAAAGGTAACTACCACCGAATTTCAATTATGCTCTGTGGTAAAATACTGCCGCCCCGTGGTGTAGGACTGGCATGTCTGTCTGTGCGAGGGCTCGTGCGTGGCTAGATCCACTGCCTGAGCTCAATTGATATAAGAAGTTGTAGGCCCGGTCAAGAAGGCCAAGCAATACGACTGAGAAAATCGTTACGCTTATTATGCAACATTTCAAAATATGCCAGCCATATTTATTGTCTTGGCAAGCCAAGTCATTTTGGGCTGTATGTACCATAGGGATGAATACAAATCACACACTATACCGTAACTCAATTAAATAAGTATTTTCAAATCAGGAAAATGAAAAATGAACTTATCTAAAAAGTGCTGAACAGATGTTACTGGACTGCCTGCTAGTAACACACGACGTTATGTAAGAACCTCTAGTTCAGAAATACAGAACTGCTTTTAAGGTTTCTATCGGGCCCCATGCATCTTTGGTTCACAAATTTGAGAATATGAAAGGATTAAAACTCTTCCCTTGGATATCCTGGAAGTGGTATTACCGTAGTCCATATTTACAAATCAACGACTGTACCAAGCTGTGCGCTATGACATGCCACATCTATCAAGGCGACTACATCTGGCCAGCTACAAGAACGGCATGGGATACGGAAAATTAAAATCAAGCAAACCACACCTCTCTAAAAACAAAAGACATCCTTTTCGGCAAATAGGTTACCACCCTATGCGTACATACAACTAAATAATAATATATGGTTGTCGAGATTTTCAAGAAGGAGGTGGAATGAGGGATGACAACAAGTATATGGTTACGATTAGCCTCTCTTTTTGTTTTACCTCCTCATCGCCAGCGATGAGATCTCTATTATACGCGAATAAACACTCTATCCATCCAATATATGTTAATAAGTTACAAGCACCTTTAATGCAGGCATTGTGGTAATGATAGGGTGTCGCTCAAGCGATGAAGGCAGGGCCATGCCATTGTCTTCAGACACACACTTAAGGGGAACTCTCTTTCAGTCACACTCCATGCCGACATTTTATTCTTCATTTTTATTTTTTAATCTTCTGACAATTTAAATGTGGGTCTTGGGTATCTAATACATTTTTATCAAGGGCGTTATGCTTTTTATGTCAGTAACAAAAGAAACTAACACACTCTGAGTGTGATACACAGTGCATACCATATAAAACAAAAAGCTACACATGAACAGCTGATGAAATGTTAAGTGTAAATAGCACAGCTGTTGACAGTTGTTCTCATTTGGCTAATAAGTTATAGGCGATATAAATATCTTAGTATAACGAAGGTTTCAAAATAAATTTGTTCATTGTATACTTTAATAATTCATCTCAATTTGTGACATCATGGTGGTGATAACTGAAACGACCGATGGGGCAAAATGTTAAGTTCATCTCCTCACACTGAAGGTATATTTATGTTGATATAGTTACAAATGTTATAATATTTGAAATTATTTATGGGAAGAAATTTCAACCTTTTAAATGGAAATCTCTTTCAAAATGACATTTATCCAGAAGGACAAACGTGTCAAATTCTCCCCCTGTATATTTTAAGAATTAATTTAAATTTCTAACTGACAACGATTGATACTGAAAAGCCTTTAGGCTTATTAATATTTTTCTCACATTGTTGTATGTATTCGAGTCAGTAAATGAATGGTCTAAGTATTGGCTTACGGTTCAGAGAGCCCCGGGATTGATTCCGGACCGTTGCTCGATGACCGGGTGTTTGTGTTCATCCTAATACACTTCTCTTCATTTGCATACAACACATTACACTAAAAATTACCACAGAAATATACAGTAGTGAATCCACATAGAGTAGGCATCAGGAAGCACATCTTACCTTAAAACTGGACTAAAACCACATAAGTGCTGACCCAAATAAATTGGGAGAAAGTAAGAGGTGAAGAAAAACGAATACATTGTTGTATAAAACGAAACTAAAAACAGAGTTAATACTGCACATCAAATGACTGGAAAAGATAGTGCAGAAGCTGTTGCCCACACATGGCCATTACCTTCAGTAACGTTCTAGGTCTTGCTGGAATAAATTAATGAATGCTGTACTAAGAACTTACAAATAATAGCATTTCAAGGAATTATTTTCTTTTTTTATCCGAGTGGCCAGCTGAAGAGAATAATACAAAAAATAAATCCCTCAGCAGTTGACGAAGATTTATCGGAAGGTGGCAAAAGAATAGAGGCATTTAGAAAAGAACAGAATCTGGCGTTGTTCCAAATTCATCAAAACTGCAAGCAAGGAAAATGTGAAAACAGTTCCTGAACAATTGTTTTGGACAGAAATAAAATAGATTTATTTCGGAATGGAAAATTATAATCACATATAGCGCAAAGACATTGGCCAGTCAGGTCAAACATAACCAGAAACTGACATTGTAGAAATGAGAATGAAGTTGATCAACGGGTGTGACACGGGAGGATCGGATCGAATACGATCACATTAGTGGTTCGATGGGATTCCGGGTGATGACTGGTAAAATGAACGAATAACAGTGGAAATGGTTTGGCCACGTCCAAAGCAGCAAAGCAGAGATGGAAATCACCTTGCTCAGAGTGAACTTGTAATTCTGCCTTGCTGAAATTTCAAATACAAGATGAAGTGCATCCATATTTTTATTGCAAGCTCATCTCGCGTGACAATCCACAGCGGGAAGCGGCCCACCAAACATCGAACGAGGTCGGAACATTTCGGAAAATCTCTGATAATTAATAATGAAATTCTCGACAATAACCCTCATTGCGAGAGATTTCGGCACTCTCATTAACAAAGAAATAAGTAATTAAGAATTTGGGGAAATATCTGATGAAGCAAAAGTCCACGTGATGGAAATGAATTTAATCAGGCTCGGAGAAAAGTACTGGCAGAATGGGGTACAAGTGTGAAGGACACACTGTCAAAATGCGCGGGAAACATCCTGCAAGAAATTAATTAATTACGCCCGTTAAAGAAACAGAAAAAATCAGCAAACAACACCATCATGACTGGAAACATAAGTGGAATCTCTTGAGTGAGTTTCGAAGAAATCAGTCCAGTGATCATCAGTTGGAATAATTGCACAATAGAAGATAACACCAAGCAGAGCGTCCCTAGAATATGCATAAATACTCTCTCCTGAACCAAGAGCGTCAGTCATCATTAAATTGTCCGAGAGTGCGAAACAAAATATGCCAGACCAACCTGGATGGTAATCTACCAACCTTGATTGAAATCTACTTCTAAAACTTGCACTTTTTCGATAAGATGATTAATAATGAAGATATCATTAACGGGCGGTTTTACAAGTATGTCTGGTGCACATAGCCCAGAAGGTGTTGTACGTGGAGGAGATTCCTTATGTGTATAAATAAAAAATCGTAACGACCGTGTGTCTGTACATTGACTATTTTGGCAAAATTCCCGTTCGTCTGCATATACTTTGACTTTGGTGTCTGTTCGTCTGAGTTCCTATAATTTGAAAACTACTGGACATATTTCTACCAAACTTCATATTTAGAATCCACCTGTCCTAAATACCTGGCGGTTTATACGAAAACCGAAACCGTAATTTGGCATTCCCTCAAAATGTACATAACCATACTTAATGGAATTCTACCTGCTGTCATGTCATTTCAAGGTGTGTTATATGGTTTAAGAGCCATTTTACTCTTTGCGAAAGAACAGGTAATAGGGAACATGCATGATCCGGGGTTTTAATTAAAAATATGCTAATCTGATTCAAAATTTCATGCAGAATTCAAAAATGTGATCAGAATGTACAAATAATAACTCCAAACGTGATAAAAATCTACGAAAATGTCACGTCACGCAAGCACGCGATCTCATTGGTCTGACGTCATCGTACAGGTTGACTGAATTAGCAGACGAAGTAACACATGGTGTGCTGTGAGAAGCAGGATACACTTCGCGTATTTCTACTTTACGTTAGTGTCTAGTATGGTTAAATTCGAGGTCTATACATTGGATAATAATCTGAGTGGTATATTTTAGACTTAAAATGAATCCTGCGCAGACAGTGAGGCAGAAAACTTATAAATGGTGTAGAGTTCCGATGTGCAATAGCACATCGCATACCATACCAAACAAATTGTTTATAAATGTTCCAAAGACGCTAAAACTAGGGAGAAATGGATTTTGGCGAGCCGGAGAAATGCTGGTGATATATCGGAAAAGTCTACAGTTTATTTTTTTGAAGATTTTAACGTAAGATGAATTTGTTTGAATTTTCAAATCACTTTTCCATGTCAGCTGTTCTAGTGGTAAAACTTTAAATTTTAATGTATGATGCTTTATTTAAATGCTTCAATTACATCTTGGAATATGAAAGTAAAAAACAGTGCATTAAATAATGCTGATTATTAAAGTATTCTCCTAACCTAACCTATGTTTTGGGTGATCCATGTCAAGATAATAAATCAAAGGGGTTATGAACCATTTTGACAGCTCTAATTCTACCAATATATCTTGGCATGGGACAGTTATGTATGTCTTTATTGAAGAGCTTAATTGGTAAAGAAATTTAGGCTATATCTAAATACTCTATAATGTAACAAAGAATAGGCCTGTACATCATGAAAGGAAACAACGTGAATTTAACAAATGTATAACTCTACACAAAACCAATGCTTGTCTGTTGGGGTCTTATAAGTTAACAATGCTCAATTATAATAATTATCATAATATTAATGAAATAAATAACATAATTGCACACAGGTGAAAATAGTGATGTAGGTGTTTAAAATATTATCCAACTTAGCCTAAGTTTTAGGTTATACAAGCCAAGTCAATAAACCGAAGGGTAAAAATACCGCGCGAGTTGGCCGTGCGGTTAGGAGCGCGCAGCTGTGAGCTCGCATCCGGGAGATAGTGGGTTTTGAACCCCACTCCCGGCAGCCCTGAAGATGGTTTTCCGTGGTTTCCCATTTTCACACCAGGCAAGTGCTGAGGCTGTACCTAAGGCCACGGCCGCTTTGTTCCCATTCCTAGGCCTTTCCTGTCCCATCGTCGCCATAAGACCTATATGTGACGGTGTGACGTAAAGCAAACAGAAAAAAAAAGTAAAAGTCACAGCACCCAAAGACATTCCTGTATTGAGCAACTAAAATGTCACCGGGACACTTTTCTTTCCTGATATGCTCAGCTTGTTAAAAGCCAAATGTAATTAATGGTATTGGCTTCACGCCCCGCTAACTACTTCTACGATTTTCGGAGACGCCGATGTGCAGGAATTTAGTCCTGCAGGAGTTCTTTTACGTGCCAGTAAATCTACCGACACGAGGCTGACATATTTGAGCACCTTCAACTACCACCGGACTGAACCAGGATCGAACCTGCCAAGTTGGGGTCAGAAGGCCAGCACAGTCTGAACCACTCAGCCCGACTTGTGAAAACTAGATGAAGTCATATTTATCTTTATCATGTTTAACTTTTTCCCTCCACAAAGATATTTAATTCTCTTTCATGGGCCCTGGAAGTGGGTAGGCCAGTTGTCCCAACCATAAATATATATTTTTTTGGGAATGATAGATTATAGCCCTATAGTACTATGATCTTTCTTTCCTTCTTTCTTTCTTTCTTTCTTTCTTTCTTTCTTTCTTTCTTAATCAGTGTATCCTTCAGGTTTAGTTTTCTCTCGGACTCAGCGAGAGATTTCACCTCTATCACTTCAAGGGCAGTGTCCTGGAACGTGAGACTTTGAGTATGGGATGAAACTGGTGAGGAGGGTCATTACCTCGCCCAGGCGGCCTCACCTGTTATGTTCAACAGGGGCCTTGTTGGAGGATGGGAGGATCGGAAGGGATAGACAAGGAAGAGGGAAGGAAACGGCTGTGGCCTTAGGTGCCTGGAGGAGAAGTAGGATAATACGAAAAACCACTTCGAGGATGGCTGAGGTGGGATTCGAAACCCTTCTACTCAGTTGACCTCCCGAGGCTGAGTAGACCCCGTTCCAGTCCTCGTACTATTTGTTTTCAACTTTCATGGCAGAGCCGGGAATTGAAACCGGGCCTCCGGGAGTGGCACACATTAACCACTACACCACAGAAGCGGACTAGTACTATAATGCTACCTATATGTTTATGTTAGTGCTGAAATCCGATTTCTTACTTTACTAATGCTGAAAGCCCGAAAATGTAATGTTCTTCTTTAATAGGGGAATCAGTCTAGAAGGAAATGTTGAAAGTGATGTGATATCTATCCCGGTTCGTTGTTATCCTAATACTATGGGTTACAGTACATTGCACGTATATAAAAGACGCCACTTACAAACTTGCTTGTTATCCGCGAATTTCTGCGGCCACAAAAGTCACATTTTTCAAGAATGATGACATCTACACATGGTAGATTGTCTGACTGTGCTGTTTCGAACCTTTCTTCTGTCATTTCGAAGTTATTCGCGATCGTGAATAATAAACAATCGGCTTTTAGCAACGGCTGATGCACAACGGCTGATAGAGCTCCATGCGGTACTGGATTGTGACGTCACAGCGCGCCGCTTACGTCAGAGGCCGTTTCACTCGCCTTGCGGAAAGGCACTATTAAATATTTTTTTAATGGTAGAAAACAAGGCAACATACCACAATGTAATACGTTTACGTACTATTTCATTGGTGTACTTTTCAAAAAAAATATTTTTGAAAATGATGCATGTTCCCAATTAAAGTGGTTTTCGTCAACGATTGGCTTCATGATTTCTCAGTCACAGAGCCACTCCCGGTTTCAGAGGAACAACAATATGTAAACGAGAATGGAGAGAATTACACAAAACTTCAGACCATAAAATGTACTATTTTTTTTTTTTTTTTTTTGCTACTTGCTTTACGTCTCACTGACACAGATAGGTCTTATTGCGACGATGGGACAGGAAAGGGATAGGAGTGGGAAGGAAGCGGCCGTGGCCTTAATTAAGGTACAGCCCCAGCATTTGCCTGGTGTGAAAATGGGAAACCACGGAAAACCATCTTCAGGGCTGCCGACTGTGGGGTTCGAACCTACATCTCCCGAATACTGGTTACTGGCCTCACTTAAGCGACTGCAGCTATCGAGCTCGGTAAACTACCTTTCAATAAACTCTGTGATCATCCTCTTTCTGTCTCCGCTTTGTCCACTTTTATCGTACTTCACGTTAGACAACTGCCACTTGCATTTTTAGAAGAATATCATTTTAACATATCGTATTAAACGTGTGGTTACAGGTATGTAACTTCGCATAAATTCATGAAGGAATCATGAAATCTATTACCCATTCCCGTAGAAGAACGGGTACATATGCTAGTAAAAGCAAAGTAAAGTCATCTCAGTACAGGCTATGAAGGCCCTTGGAGGGGTGGAAGGTAAAGGCTTCCACTATCCGTAACCTCGGCACTTGGTGGGGTAGAGTGGTTAGCTCTACGCCCGGCCGCCTTTGCCCCCAGGAATTAACCTGGTACTCATTTTTGATGTAGGCTGTGTGAACCTCACACACCCGGAAGTGGAAATCTCGTTTCTTAAATTTTTCGACTTCCTGACGGGGAATCGAACCCAAGTCCTTCCGGGTGAACCGAGCACCCCTTTACCGCCTCGGCCAGGCAGCCCCTATATATGCTAGTGCGCTAATAAAAACATAAGACAATGAGCGTTTAGTTTTCTATAATGATGAAGTTTCATGCGGACAGTTCGTGCGTGGGTAGCAAACTAAGACAGACTAAGGCAGTGACAACTGATGACGGGTTATAAGAGTATCAAACCATTGACAACTGTCTTGTGTTTAATACTGGCCAAGCCCTGAAATTAGAGGTTACTGTTGTATATAACGTTGCTCCTCCCAGTGCATTGGCTTTTCTGAAGGGTAACTGCCAGGAGAGGTTTCCACATCTCACGAGAGGAGCAATTTAATATTTATAAAATACATGCGGAATGCAGTTCGCTCGCTGTCGTGCAAATTGTGCAAGGAAGCTGCATATTTCAGGAATTTTCACCCATTTCTAGGTGATAGAAGAAATGTTCCGGCCTCCATCGTCCATGGTCGTGCTTGTGCTTCAGGAGGTTTACGACGGGATACGTAATTTTTACTCACAAAATGGGCCGAGGGGAAGTGGGTGGTTGGATCCACAGCAGCTACACCATGAGCTGGAATTGGAAGCACGTTAGTGAAATGAGGAATGAGGTCGTTTTCCTTTACTTTCCTTATCGAGCCAGAAGGTGCTGTTACAGATTAGCCTCGTAAGTCCATTGAAATACATTCACCATCCGACAAGGGACACCTTGAAATCATTCATCACAGTGACTGGCTGCATAAAATATCGTGTAACTAATATCGCTGATACATCAGTTGTTTATACCAAAGCCAAATATTATTCGGAGTCAGACTGGTGAAAGCAACAAACTTGCTCTGTCCCAGACCAGAAGATAGAGTGCAGTAGAAACACAAATTTTTACCAGAGAGCCGGGGTGAGTGGCTCAGACGGTTGCGGCGCTGGCCTTCTGAACCCAACTTGGCAGCTTCAATCATGCCTCACTCCGGTGGAATTTGAAGGTGCTCAAATACGTCAACTTCGCGTCAGTAGATTTACCGGCTCCTACATGAACTCCTGCAGGACTACATTCCGGCACCTCGGCGTCTACGAAAATCGTAAAAGTACTTAGTGAGACGTAAAGCCGATAACATTATCTTACCAAAGGATGATTTGGACTTTTGAGACAAATTATAATCAGCTTCGAATTAACATTATCATCATATATGACTTGCTTTAAATTTCAATCATGGCCATAATCCCTTCGCTAGTAGACAGCCGTCCATTCTGATTGTAGACTTCGAAATCATGTATACATATTATCCTTTTAATTCAAAGTAAACAAAATGAAAGCTATAAAATAGAGCATACTGCTTCTGTTGATGGCATACATTGGGCACATACGTTAATGTGTGACATTGGCAGCCTCCATTTAGAGCCGATAGCGTGGCCAACTGATACATATATCTACATATATTAAGGGTACAATATTTCAAACCGTACTGTCGGCAACCCTGAATAAGGTTTTCCGTGGTTTCCTATTTACACACCAGGTAAATGCTGAAACTGTACCTTAATTAAGACAACGGCCGCTTCCTTCCCACTCCTAGACCTTTCCTTTCTCACCGTCGTCATAAGATCTATCTCTGTCGGTGCGACGTGAAGCCAATCTATATACATAAGAGTAATTATATATAAAATAAGAGTTTTGTCTGTACATTGCTCAGCAATTAAAAAATGGTGTATCGGTCATGTCCACGGTAACAAGGAAACCCAATTTTGAAATTTCCGTCATTTCTGCCTGTCTGTCTATCTGTCTATCTGTCTTTCTGTTCAGGCATCACGAGAAAATGGCTTTAGAGAAATTTATGAAAATCGGTATGTAAAGTCTGAGAATGATACACTACAATCTAGGCTGTAAATAATTTTATTCCAACTGAGTGAAATGGTAGTTTAGGGGAAGGAATAAAGTTTAGTTCGTGAATATTCATGTTATTTATGGTTCTATCGATAAATACTACATAACTGAAATTATGTAGTGAGGCATATCACGATATGCCTCGATTTATTAATCAGAACACTATGGCACAATTTTATTCAAAGCATAATTGAGTTGCGGGGAATGAAGGCGGGAACCCTGAAGGGCCGTGCCGTAGGCTATGTGAACCCTGTATCGATCCGGTAGGAACTGACTCTTCAAGTTCGAATTGAGCTGTTAGCCATGAATTCAGTCATTTACACCCCTACAATAGCATCAAGTCTAACCACTATAAACTGGAGGGGAGGTAATTCCACAGGTCCGACTTGGTAAGAAGTCAAGAATTGATTTACCATATAGGAGGAATAGGTAATAATAATTACTTGCGCTCTGAAAAAATGCGCATAAAAAGGCGAAGCCGTTGACATTCACTCGGCCGTTACGAAAGCCAGAGCCTATATTAGCGGGGGTTTGCCTCGGCAGCGGCATTACTGTAAGGCTATATAAGCTTGCCTGGAGGGGGAAGCGTTCTCAGTTTTCTCATCCTCGTATTGAAGCTCAGTTTACTCATTCTTGCATTGAAGCTAATTCTGTTATTCGAATTCAACTGTACGTTGTGTGCGTGTTACAGAAACTTGTTAATTATAATTGCTGTGTGACTATCAGTATTCGGAGACAGTTATATCTAACTTGACTTCATTAACCGTAATGAAACGCCGAACGCGGCCTGGTGAAATTTAAAATATTGCTAGAAACATTTAATTGTGAGTTTCGTAAGACTAGTACTCGATAACCCTGTCTAGAAAGCCAAGAATATTGGCCGAGAGGATCCGTCGTGCTGACCACACGACACCTCGTAATCTGCAGGCCTTCGAGCCGAGCAGCGATCGTTTGGTAGGCCATGGCCCTTCGAGGCTTTTGTGCCATGGGGTTTGGTTTTGGTTTTAGTACTCGATAACTGCGAGTGAACTCACAAGAATTAATAACGCTAACAACTAGCATAAAACATTTAAAACGCGTCCGTGGATGGCAGTGGTAACGTGTGCAGATATTACTGCTGAGAAAGTCTGATTTCGACCGGGCTAGTTCCCATAAATTATTGACGCACAAATCGAGAATAATTGTTTGTGCGCAGGCGGTAGTAAATGGCAGTCTATCACTAAGGGAGAAATCTTGTGTAAGATCACGCCAAGCGATGAAGCAGCTGTACTGAAATTTAACACCATTGCAGACGATTCCAGGATTAAGCACACGATAACCAAGGCGTCAACAGGATTCGAGAAGATGATCATTCAGCCCGTGATGTTTGCACTTGTGATGGGCTAGGCAACCATGGCATAGCGGTCATGTGATTCGTCGCTGGTGGAGAGATGGCTGCAAAGATAAGTTCATAAGTTCTATTAAGCATGCAGACTGTGATATTCGAACACTAGTACAGGGATTTTCAAGTAAATTAATGATTTAATAAATGTATGCCAGTGTGGTCCTTGTTTTATTCAGTTCTTGTACGAGTAAATACGTTCAGGGCTGCAAAGCATGTTTAAGCCCGAGATAAATGTATATATATATATATATATATATATATATATATATATATATATATATTAATCAGATGGGAACAAAGGGTAAGATAGGTTATAGATATGTTTCTTTTGTTTACATAGCGTGTTCCATTCATTTGAGAGTTGGTTTTGATAGAGATGTTAGGTAGAATCTTTACAATATTAAATAGGTTGCACGCCGTCAGCGTTGCGTGATTTACAGAATATATTAGAGACAGCAGTAGATCAGGATGTTTTTCTATGCATGAAGCATGAATTTTCCAGCTGTAACAATTTGTGCGGTAGAGTTTTATTCACCGTTGAAAATATAGCAGGATATTTAACATTCGGGGCAGGCGCGTTCAGGCACGTTAGTGTATATATCATATGAGAGGTTGTAAATGCCGTGAGATCTTGATGGAGCTGAATTAATGTGAGGTAGGAGAGACGGCCGTAATGTTTACTGGGAGCTCTCATTTGTGTGTGTTAATGAGCCAGCCTGTGATTATGCTTGATAATGCATTGGTTGTGCGTAAAATGTTGTCAGAGGGAGCTCGTGCCTTGCTGCAGAGATAAAGTGTTGCCTGGTCCCGACCGTTGTACAGTTCCCAGATATGTAGCCCTTGTCAGCTGTTATGCTGTGAGCCCACTACCAGTGAAAGTATTTTTACGAGCGTGCCCGTTACTTCCAAGAACTCCTGCATTCCTGCCCCAGTTATTTAAATGCTTGTTGACTACAACTGATTGCTCAGGCCATCTGGAAAGAGACTGTGATACTGTGTCTTGTTAAGACACGAATCTTCTGAGCCTGAATATGTCGGAATCAGATCCCGACGACTCTTATCATTTTCAGTGCATATTTGTATGTGTTTTATTTCCATGTGTACGTGCACCTTGTGCTGTTTATTATTGCATTGTGTTTTCCTGTTTGTTTTGTGACGTTGTCTTGTGTAATGAGATGTATTAGCTCGCCGGCTAATTTAAGGGAAGCAGGTTCTGTCCATATTCATTTGCTGTTGGGTACGGACCCATATTATTAGCATCATTTTGATTTTGGAGGGGTTGATTAGAGACAGCCCTGAACAAGTGTTTTATTTCTTGGTGTCCGAGTATTTCAGAGTGTATATACGTTAGTCAGACCATTTACTAGTGTATCGATTATTACCGACGCATCTAATGGACGGTTTTAAATCGAGCCTACGGGCAATGGACTTAGGAATTTAGCGAAGCGGTCACACCATCCAAAACTTATGTAACGCGGTCCAATTTCCATGTAGATGTTTGTAATCATAATTTTCGGGTCGTCACCCGCTTTTCTTTGTATAACTTTTGCTAACATGTAAATAATGTCTATGTCCGTATTACTTTTCTGACCAACGAGCTCGATAGCTGCAGTCGCTTAAGTGCGGCCAGTATCCAGTATTCGGGAGATAGTAGGTTCGAACCCCACTGTCGGCAGCCCTGAAGTCGTTTTTCCGCGGTTTCCCATTTTCAGACCAGGCAAATGCTTGGGCTGTACCTTAATTAAGGCCACGGCCGTTTCCTTCCCACTCCTAGCCCTTTACTCTCCCATCGTCGCCATAAGACCTATCTGTGTCGGTGCGACGTAAAGCAACTAGCAGAGAGAGAGAGAGAGACTTTTCTGACCGATTTGAGGTCGATTTTACGTTGTTTTCATTTCTATATTTTGATTAGTATGAGCCAAGTTAATGTTTTTAGATTAATAAATCCATATTACCCGTATACCTGAGTTCTCATTCAGTAGATATCTGTCCGTATTTCCTGTCCGTATACATTTTAGTATAAGTTAGTAATTGGAGATTTTTGTTGTTGCTCACATCCGGACGTACCGCGCGCTTTTACCCTGAGCTTAGCCAAATTTGTGACAGGATGCTGTCCAATATAGTTAAATATCCGATCATTTATGGCTTGTACATTTTTAACGCACCGGCTATGATAACAAAGATATTCGTGAATTTCGCTTTATTTTGCTATGTCCATATGAACGCCGAACCACGAGAAAGTTGGTGAAGAGAACTTAATAAAAGTCGGTATGCAAAGTATGGGAATAAGTTGATAAATCTCGGATATAAGTTTTTTTATTCAAGCTGGATGAAATGGTAGTTTAGGGGAAGGTGCTTAATATTAAAATGTTCAAATACGTTATTGGTCCTATCGAAAAGTATTAGATACGGTAACAAAAGTTATACAGAATACAAGTTGCAATCATTTATGTCTTATACACAGTTTTACAGTACCGACTATGATAATAGAATAATCAATTTAGATTTTTATTACTTAGGCCATATCAACGTCGAGCATTGTTAACATGGAAATACTGACTAATCGTGTTAACTTGTGATGGATTTTGTCATGATTGTCTTAAGGTGTAAAACCGCGTAGTCATCCGTCCGTATCTACAAGGAAACACGTGAAGATTTTTTTAAAAAGTGAGAAAGTCGTACGTAAGGATCGATTGAAGAACAAGACAAGTAGGAGGCATGAAAGAAGGAATGGCTGCCTTTACATGAGATGGTCTAATATCCCAGAGTCGGAAGAAAACTAACTATGAAGGTCTACAAATTCGAAAGCTCATAGAACTAATCAACATTAACATTACATTACCATGTTGTGATGTGATTTGTCTCTTCTGCTGCCACTCATCTCAGATAGATGGGATTACTCCTACGTCCCGAATAAAACAGCCTGACTGAATATTGGCGGAAAGTAGCTGGGGAGTTAGGTAACGTTGCACATACTATATTATTGACCCGTCAACGACGGGTACTCCAGCTTGTTGTAATAATAAGGGCACAGTAGTTAGGTCAATAGAAACGGTAACCTACTCTCTATTATTTATGTGTCCAAATTTCATAATACTGTCTATGAGCACAATGAAGTCAAATGTTCGCACATGATATTCCTCCTGAATTTCGTAAAAATGGACTACATTGGAGGACTCTTTTACATGGTACAACATATATCCATTGATACTGGGAGAATCTTCCGACTAACCTCCTTACTGCCTACTTTTATTGGACCTTCTTTCTCCTAATACTTTAGAAATTTATCATCGAAACACTTCTCCTTTCACATTGTTACCTGCTGTAAGAACTCTTCTCGACCCTGCCTCCCGACCTGTTGTATGTAACCCATGAGACTGAACGTCACCCTTCCTCCAACCACCGAACAATGTTGAGGGCAATGGGAGTTCGCCTCAACTATTGGAATAATTAGCATGTTCATACAAAGCAGGGGTTTACCACCACACAATATGTTTCACCATGTAGTGGTACCGGTAACATGACCAATGTTTAAGGATATTAGTGACTTGAATCTTTGATGTGGAGGCAAGCTCTTGGTGCGTTAAGAGGGTGAAATAGACTCGCTTTGTTTATGCAAAGCACTTTGCTCCCTTCCGCTTCCTCTCTATCACTCCATGGTAATGCGAGACGTTCAAATGTTTGAGTAAACTTTGCAATGGACGATAGTATGTTAATGAGTAAAAGTTATGTTTGAAGACAGCAATCTTAGCAGCAAATGTCTTCAACATTTCTCCCGTTCAAAATTATTTAGTACATATATATTTAAGTGCGATTTAAGGACAGACAATTCATTCTGATGGAAGGAAGATATCAAATAAATTTCTCTAAATTAGTTTAAGTATATTTAAGTTAAAGAAAGTATTCGCAATAAGTTATGTAAGGAAAAATTATATATTTCTGCCAAGACACAAACAACCACAGAGAATAAATTTTACTGGAAGTAACGGATTTATCTATTAAATCGTCTCTTCATTTTTTTGCAAGTTACTTTACGTCGCACCGACACATATAGGTCTTACGGTGACGATGGGTTGGGAGTGAGAAGGAAGAAGCCGTGGCCTTAATTAAGGCACAGCCCCAGCTGAAAATGGGAAACCACGGTAAATCATTTCAGGACTGCTGATAGTGGGGTTCGAGTCCACTATCTCCCGAATGCAAACTAACAGTTGTGCGCCCCGAACCGCACTGCCAGCTCGCTCGATCTAAAGCTTTTCATTTCCCAGAGATCGCGCTGACCGCTCTTGTAACTATTAATATGAATAACTTCGCATGCGTGGACCAGTAAGCTTCTGTCACGACCTTCTGAAACTTAATTGCTGTTTGGTGACCAGAAATGTCTGAATCTACGAACAGTTCTAGGATTTTCTTTTTTTTTTTTTGCAAACTTCCCCATTGTTGCGGGTGTACTAGAACTAACTGTAGATAGTATTGTCCAATACAGTACGTAGTCAGTACGCGTTTGAAATTTTATTGTTGACGTCTTATGCCTTATTTCTGAACTAATATTTACACATCTTCAATATCATGAATTTCATATCATTTCCTACCACTGGACAGTAGAATTACTTGGCTGCGACTTCAGCACGACGCTCGGCCAACTTAATTTTTGGATGCTCCAGATGAGCCTTTTGGCACTTGACATAGGTAATTTTTGGACTTTTTGGATACTGACAAGGCGCTCTATTTTCCTAGCACGTTAATTTGAAGCCATTTCTTGTCCATTTGTCACGACATTTTAAGAAAGAAAATTTCCACACCTCGTCGCACTAGAATTTTCGCAAATATTTTTTATTTAACTAGCAAATGTACCCGTGCTTCGCTACGGTGTTCTATATTGTATTCGAAGATCGAAGTAAATACTGTACATGCAGTAAATAAGATTGTTTTAAAACTGCGTGTCTCTTAGCGTTATTCGAGAAACAGCATGGGGAGGTCCCCATATGCTGTTTCCAATGTAAAGTGTTTGTTACGGATTTGTGATATAACGGCAGGCTCACTTGCCTACTGCCATTCACAATCGAGTTGGTAAGTTTACATTATAATTGCAGGCCCCATTGCCTACTGCGCGGTCACAAACGATTTGGGGAGTTTTCGTTACAATGGCAGCCACCCTTTCCTAGTTCCAGACAGATAACAGTTGAGGAGTTTTTATTATAATGGCTGGCAACTACCCTACTATCAGCTGAAATTGAGTTGTGCAGTTATCACTGTAATGTCAGGCCCGTTTTCCTACTACCAGCCAGGTTACTGCCAGTCACACCAAGTTGGTGAGTTTCCATCAAAATAGCAGGCACTATGCCTAATGCCAGTCATATTTTAGTTGAGGACATTTTTTATAATGGCGGGCACCCTTGCCTACTGCCAAACACAATCGGGTAGGAGAGTCAAAAAACTGCATGCTCCCTTGCCTTCTGCAAATCAAATCGAGAAGTGAACTAATCATTACAATGGTAATATGAAATTCGTTCAAAATATGAAGGATAGCCACACACAATCTGTATATATCAAATAAGTGTTTTGCCTGTACACTGCTTAGAATTTGAAAAGAATTGTATTTCTGTATTGGTCATGTCCACAGTAACAAGGAAATGCACGTTTTACTTTTCAGTAATTTTTGTCTGTCTGTATGTAGCCTATGTACATCATCACGAGAAAAGGGCTCAAGAGAATTTTATGAAAATCGGTATGTAAGGTCGGGGGATGATCCACTACAATCTAGGATGCAAATAATTTTATCCACGCTGAGTGAAATGATAGTTTAGGGGAAGGCCTAACGTTTATTCTCAAATATTTATATTATTAGTGGTTCTATCGATAAATAACAAAAGTTATATAGAATTAAATTTCCGATCATTTATGTCGTATATATTTTTACTGTACCGGCTATGATAACACATATATTTTGAATATGTATTTTTGTTGCTGAGTCCATATCAACGCCGAACCACGAGAAAATGAGTTAACAGAGTTTCATGAAAATCAGTATATCGAGTCAGTGAATAAAAGCTACAATCTACGCTATAAACAATTTTATTCACCCTGATGAAATTGTAGTTTAGGGGAAGGAGCCTAAAATGAAAATTTTAAATACCTATGCTAATGGTCCTATTGAAAAGTACTACATAATAAAAGTTATACGGAATACAATTTCCAAACAGTTATGTTTTATTCAGTTTTATCGTACTGACTATGATAAGAGTGGTATTTCAGAGTAGGAAGAAAGCTAAATGTGAAGGCCAACAATATCGAAAGCGCATAATATTGATCAACAACAACATTACATTGACCATTGTGATGTTCTTTGTCTCTTATGCTGCCACTCAACTCCGATAGATGGGTTTACTGCTGCATACCGAGTATAACAGCCTGACTGAATATTGACGGGAAATAGCTGGGTAGTTAGAAGACTTTAGCGTGCCATTCCTCTACTTCATACATTTTCTGAAACTGCTGGTACGTAACACACTGGTTCATCATAGTATTCCAGCTTTTCGATCCCTACTCTAACGCGCTTTTTTGAATGAGCAGAGTGCACACTTAAGGTAGAGGCTCACTTAGTAGTAGTATGACCTGGTCTAGAATTGCAATTTAGGCCTATTCGAAATTATAGCACCACAATTCACTATATAACTCAAAATCCAACCCTGAAAAGAGCCGTTTCTTAAGAAAAGCTCCTTCCTCGGCACTTTTATCAAATTCTACATTAATTTTATTCCAAATTAGCAGTGAAAAGGGGTTACTCCTCCGGCTTGGAAGAAAATTTTTCCTCCAAGTCAGATTGAGTTTTCCGCCGCCAGTGTATTGAATTGAGTTTCTCCGACTAATGGGTACTCCTAGGAAACAGATTATTAAAAGGGCATAGTTTTTGGCCTGGGACTCTCCGCTATTCGAACTCCCCCCTCCACCCCCCCCCCCCGCCGTAAAAAGACGAAATCTCTTCACGGATCATGGCTGTCTGCTGCTTGGTCATTCTAGCACTGGAACTTTGGACTGTTAGATCGCCAGCGTAGTACTGTTCGATAAAAGTTAGAAAATGTGTGGTTTTTCATTTGATCGAGTTTTTATTTTAAAGCATTGCTTTTAATCACGCCATTCTTACTTACATCATTGTAAGGACTTACTTTCAGGTGGAGAGTAAGTGTGTGCCATTATAATGAGAACTACCAAACCTGATTGTGACTGATGGTAGGCAGGTGGGTCTACTATTACAATGAAAATTCCATAACCCAGTCTTCATATGAGAAAAAACGTTTGGTGAATTCCCTGTCACGTTTCTAGGGTAACGTTAAGAGTTATGCAATTTAATACAGTCTTGCTCACAACGTGAACACTACCTATCCTAGAATTCAGTATACAATGTAGAATTACGTAGCGAAGCACCGGTACATCAGCTAGTAAATGATACACATAATTGTTCAACGTTCTGGAGTTTAGGAATAGCATACGGCATTATCTAGTACTGTAAATATTACGCCTAATCTGAATAAGCAATGTACTATTAACCACTTCTCACTAACTGCGTACTTCACAATGAAGGCAATTGGTCATAGTATTTCCAGAACTCCTTCAAAAACTAGCATGTCCATAAGATCTCTCATCTTCTCTTTCTTTAGTGGAAGTAGCCCGTTGCAAACGATGAGAAGTTTTAAATTAAGTTATAAATTGGTTGGCTCAGTTTTTTTTTTTTCAGAATGGTATCACTTTCAAGGTTGCAGTACATTATGACATTTGTGGACAGCAGACGGGTCAACATCATCATGTACAAATTTCAACAAGATTGCTTGTGAAATATTTAGGTTTTATCTCTCTTGATGTTACTCTCAATACTACCAACTCTGTTAGGTAATTTTACTGTAACGCATGAACATAGTAAAGCGGATATCACATAAATGGTCTTAAAGAGGGACACCGCCATTGATGCGAAGAACGAATGTTTTGTTTTAAAAAGTGCACTTTAACTGTTAACGATGATAAAACATGTTAGAGTGACTTAAAGCAGAGCAAAATGTAACTTGCTGCAGATCAACACCTACCGCAATAACGTTTGTGTCTTTCGCAGCAATATTGGTCTCCCTCTCTATGGTCATAAATGTGGTATGTACTACGCAAAGGTACAACTCCCTTTGTCCCAACAGTTTCTCTCTGTATGACTCACAATCAGCAGTGTTAAATTTGATGAACAAAGCATAACTATATGTGCATGTGTCAAACCTTGGTGTACTAAACCATAATTGGCAATCTCCATTAAATAGTGTTCGTAAAGTGAGAGTTTGACTGGCATATATGGACACTTGTATTTCTACAGTAAGTATAATTTGAATCAAATCAATACAGAACTGGGACATTTCTTGGGGCAATATTTACCGTTCTTAAGACTAATTTTCTTTGGGAAAAGATTAATATGAGCTCTGGCAGACTTCCTAAGTTTATCCAACCATTGCATGAAGTCCATTTCTGTGACCTTCACTGTTGTCCTTAAGAATCATGCTGCTCTCCGACAATTTAGCCAAGTGCAGTGTCTAAATAAACCTTTGTGGAATTTCATACGTGTCGAGTAGGTTCCTTTGAGAAAGCTAACCTTCTAAAAGATAAAACTTGAATGAACACAACTTCCTCGAATTTGCACTATTTATCTCTTTTTTTTTTCGTCTCCCTTGTTCTGACATTACAATACACTTTTCTAAGACCATAGAATGTCCGTTTGGGTTCGAACCCCAATATGGGATTCCCAGAAGATAGCTTTCCGTGTTTTCCCATTTTCACACTAGGGCTGTATCTTAATTAAGGCCACGACCACTTCCTTTCCGTTCCTAACCCCTTCCTCTCCTATCGTCGCCACAAGAGCTCTCTGTGTTGGTGCGACGTAAATCAAATTGAAAAGAAGTCCGTCAAAACTAAGTCTATGATATTCTTCATATAATGCAATCTTTCTTCCGGTGTCATAGTAAATCATCCTTCCTTTCTACTTATTTTTGTGTCCCACGCTCGGGCCTGATAATGTAAAATGTTTTGCTACTAAAGTTAAAATTAATTAAGGTACAACCCCAGCATTTGCCTGCTGTGAAAATGAGAAACCACGGATAACCATCTTCAGGGCTGCCGGCAGTGGAGTTCGAACCCAATATATCCCGGAGCAAGAAAGTTACAATTAATACTCAGTGAGGTTAAGTTAGCATATAGAGTGATGAAGGATGTTATAATACGATATTCGTGATCGCAGTTATATTTAATGCCTGTAAAATATTTAAAATGAAGGGCAAACTGATGGAACTTCAACATTTAAAAGAATTTGAATGCACCGTAACATATACTATGTGACATAATTTTACGCAATTATTTTCTCTTTAAATATTGTTATATTCTGTACTTTTTTTGTCATTTAATTCCAGGGTGATTTAATATTGTAAGTAGGTTAAGATTTTGGATATAGTAATATTAGTAACTTATTTATTTAAATATTCTAAAGGAAGTGTTCTGTGCAGGTAGAATTGGGCATAGTTGTGTAATCAAATTATTCGTTCTCCACAGTTAAAGCAACGGGAAACTACCTCACTCCTCATTTCCCTAGTACGCCTCTTCAGTGATGCCTAGGCCATATATGACAGCTGATGGCAGAGCTGCTGAGGATCCAACCAGCCTTAGGGCCGAAGACTGAACACATACCACAGTTAAAGGAGGAAGTGTTGCAGGAAGTTGACTAGGGCGTCAAGTCAAGTCAAGTCAAATTTAAAATATGCGTAAGGTATGAGAGACGGATTGTGATTGGAATCACTTTAAAGCAGTGGCAGTTTGAAATTTTTCAGTTGACATAGGTACTCCAGCAAGTCACGTTAACAGGAAGTGGTTTGAATTAGAAAATAATATAAGATATATGCTACAGGAAGTGGACGGTTATTCTCATCAGTCCGAGATTTTGTACGGAGGGTTATCTTACTCTGTTCAGTCAATGATGTTGATCTGATCGTGAGTGCCCTTATATAGTCACAAATTCGAACATTGCCTGGAGTCCTATGTCGTTTGTCGCGCGGTCTATTTGCTTGGACACAGCTTTCAATACTGTAGTAATTAGAGCACGTTGGATGGAAACTGTTTTAATATAATCAGGAGTTTCGCTTAATTAGTTCAGCATCTGTCGCCTCTTAATACACAATAGGTCTGACTCCTCTTCGCGAACTAGGCCATGGTCAAAGTTATACTGCTATGAGTTACTGCTACAAGGAAATAGAATGTTTCAACCAGGACAGGAAACACGACAGAGAACGCGATTATAGACGGTATACAAGAAGATACAAAAGAACTACAACAGGATGAGATTGCTAGAAATTGAAGAAAGATATTTGTGTCAGTACGATAAATGTATATTTCAAGGCTGTAAAATTTTCTTATGCCCCAGTTGTTTCATCTTAAACTAATACTAATTATGTAAAATATTCCACCAAGTAAATTCACTCATGGTAGCCTGAGTGCATGCTCCTATCTATTTTTCTGTCGTTCTTAGCGGTTTTCAGTTAAGCACCATTTAACAGAATATCAGATTTACAGCATTTGTAGGCGACTTGGGAAGAGGTCTCATTGTTTCTACCGTTGCACTTACGTATTTATTATTATTAACATTTTTGGGGGTTTCTTTGGTAATCTCATAGCACCCATTCTCCAATTATTTTGAAACATTATTATCATTTAAGTTACAATTAACGCCAAAACGTGGAGCGAATTTTAGAATAGTATCTTCGAATCATTACAACACTAGCATATATTAAAGTTCAACAGAAGACGCGGATATATAGGCTATATAGACAGTGTTGTTCCACTCATCAGAATAGCCGGTCCCTTCCAGGTGCCTCTTTACCCCTTCTGCCTTTGTATGACTTTTCGGACACCCTCAGTGTCATATAATTCCACTTAGATATGTTAATTTTCCGTTTTCCTAACTTATTGACATGTTCGAAAACACTAGATGAGACAAGAACGCTCACAGCGTCAGCTATCGTGGTTCATATGTAGTACGGCGATGTTCCACCTAAGTACAGTTTCTGCCTTATAAAGCCGTCTAGAGATGGAAATTGGTCCTACGTGTATCTCATTCATGCTGTTTAAAATGATTATACAACGATATTGCACTAAAAACTCAGCATAATTAAAAGCGTGCTACACAGCGTTGTTCTGATGGTTCTTTAGCAATCTCATTGCACCCATTTTCCAATTATTTTGAAAACTTATTATCATTTAAGTAAGTTACAATTAACACCAAAACGTGGAGCGAACTTTATATTAGTATAGATATTCGAATCATTACAACACTAGCATATATTTCTATTTCTTCTATTTTAAAATTTCCATGCTTTTTACAGCACTAACCGGTCCTGGTACGGTTCCGAAACTGTGGTCGTATTCTACGTTAAGGAATACTCTCTTAGACAAACACATTCTCTAAGTGTCGATTGTGTATAAGTCCTTCTATCCAATGACTAATTGTTATTGAAGGAAATGTAAGTCTAAACTTGATGGAAGAATTTCAGCTGATGCCTGTGTAAATTGTTTTCTGAGCCTATAAGAATTATACAATACAACTGAACTATTTGGATTATTTTAATCTGAATAAAATAAGCATGCGCTTCGTGAGAAGAAACGAACTAGGCGAAGAACTTATGAAGATGATTTATTTGCGTTTGTGAATTCAGATATACTTCTGTCTACCTGGAGCGTGTGATTCTCACACTTTATATGTGATCTCCGAAGCAGAATTTGTCAGCCAATCTTTCAAGTCAGTAAAATTTCATGGTGGAGACGAATATGTTTCAGTAGCTTGGACTAATTTCCAGAAATGTTAATGTCAACTAATTATATTGTACGGCTTGAGAGCACCAATAGAAGAAATAAACTTCTCCAGGGGCGGACTTGAACGAGGACCTGCCTGCTGATAGACTCGGCTCATAGCAAGCACGCTACGGTGGCAAAGGCTGAAACCCACGGTGTGGTAGCGTTTGATGCTCATTTCTCGGCATGGTTCTCAATCCCGACGAAGCCACGTGCAGATCTAGCAACACCACCTTGTAAAGCCATTTTGAATTTGCTCGCGAAGCGATCTGATTGGCTAACTTCATCACCTGATAAAATGACAAAGGCGCGATATATCGACGTAATTGTTTCAAATTACTTATCAGTATGACCAACGTTCTTAGTTCATATGCTCGGTTCACGTTGTTTCCGGCCACTCTGTACACATTCAACCGCGAAAAATAATATTTTCAAAATCCCCTTATTTGAAATAGTAAGAATATATTGTGGAGGTAGGAGGATTCCAAGTATCAGCTCTTCGACCACCGGATATCCACAATTAATAAATATCCTCGCTTTTCGAGAATATTGAAATATTTCTCTGCCGGCCAGATTTTATGCGGTTGAGTGTACATGTAATACTGATTAGTATACCTCGGATTTGTAGGTGGTAATAGGTTAGAATGCAAAGTAATTTGGTTTGTAGGAAGTGTTATGCAACTCGTACCAAACTGTAGGAAGAGTAGCATAAATTCAAGGAGTTCTATAAGGCTGTACCCCTAATATCTATGCAAATCTCAAAGCATAGCTGTTGTACAGTGTAGGGTATACTTGTTACTGGCTTAAGTAAGTTAGCATTCTAACCTCTCAGCACCTAATAATCCAGACTCGTGATTAGTCACAAAGAGATCTGAACATTATTCAACGTGTAAATTGCAAAACTATGAAGTTGTGTTCTATTTAATTTACCCATTGAAGTATCCGGGTTGAATAGTTGTGTGTGGTATCAATGAATCAATTTCATCTCAATCGCAGTACTTGTATGGTTAGGTGCTGATTGCTAGAATAGGAATCATATGACCTGTATAGAGTATAATAGTTTCGAGTGGATCAATTAGAACGAGTGTAATCAATTTCCCAAGAAAAATACTCTGAGCGCTCCATTGCCCGGTAGTTAAGTCGGCCACAAAAGTCGACTTCTCTTTGTAATTTCAGTCGTGAGCTATCGAAATTTTCGTATAGATGATGACATATAGTTTCGCACTGGGTGATTGATGATGGTTGCTAAATTGTTAAGAGCACTACGTCCATTTGTGATACTTTCCCATAAGTGTTAATCCATAATATTTATTGTATACATGGAATTACTCAATGTTAGTATTTGGACTCAAAACGCAGCCAAGAAGTCCAAATCGAGACAATACGTCCTGCATAATGAGTCATTGGAGAGCCTACAGGGCCTAACAAGATACATCGCAATATTCTCGGGTTAATTCTTTGAGCTCCTTAGCCCATAGTATGGTTTTGTAATACGTTTTGCAGAAATGCCCGAAGTTGTGAAGGGGATGGACCGAGTAGAACTATAGAGTAACTCGGTGCTTGAGGCTTCAGTCAGAGTCAACTGTTCTATTTGCCTGTCTACTTATAGAAATGCCTTTTTGTAAGTTGTTGCGCTGTATTTTCTATCGATATTTGTGATAAGAAAGAAACCATAACGCCACAGAAGTCCTCGCAAGCATGGCAGTATGTTATTTTCAGCCCAGATAGAAAATCCACTACGTATAAAATTTGCAACCAAGTCTATCGCGCAGGAAGAGGAATGTCAAATTTATTGAATCACAAGAAACGGGCGCATGGTACAGGATATAGTTACAATAGTGAACATAGTTCCATTTCTACTTGTAAATGAGACAGTACAGAATGAAGTAAATTGGATAGGAGTTTTGCCACCTTTGTATGCGAATATATGAAATCTCTGACGGTTGTAGGAGATAGAGGATTCAAGAAGTTCGTCGGACACTAAAATCAACGTTGCGACCATTCAACACGCCGCACTCATTCAGATGTAAGTAAACACGATGTGTTATCCATTCATATGACACTACGTAGATAATCTAAATTTTGATTCTGTTTTTACACATGCTACTGATTTTCATGTGTTCATTAATCACTGTATGAAGAGGTTATGACCAATGGGAAGGCAGAACTCAGCACAGCAAAACACGTTGCTCTCACTACTGACTGCTGGACATCCAAGTGTCAGGATGCCTATATTACAGTTACAGGGCATTTATTGTCGTATGGAAAATTAAAACATGCTTGTCTGGAATCAGCTCAATTGTAAGGACATCCCATAGCAGATAATATTGCCACATGCACCCTGTGTGACTCATACATTACATTATTTGGTGGTTAACGACAGTATTAGAAGCATTCATCATCTTGAAGATATCTTGCATATTTGTTCGATAATTGCGACCTATTTTAAGCAAATCAACTCGGCAAATGAAAAGCTTAAGAGCTATCAACGTGCCTCGGGCGTTCAAGAATTGCGACTAATGCATAAGTGTCCTACAAGATGGAGCATTAATTTAGGTAAGTAGACTGCTGGAAGTGAAGAGGCAACTCATTCTTGCTCAGTGTGAACTAGTGAATGCACCTCAAGGCCCGAAAACCAAGAAATGGCATCGCATGAATAAAGTATCATCTATCCTGAACAAATTTTAAGGTATGACTACTATTCTCTCGCCTGTTTGGTATGTAACATCCTCACAAGTCATTCCGTTAGTTCAAGGACTACGTATTTCTTCAGGTCTTGGAGAGAAAGACGCACACCGAAGTGGCGCTCGCGTTCCAAAGACAAACTAAGAGTGCTACACTCGTAGACCCACGCCACAAAATACTAGCATTGCGAGTTGCTGAAAAAGGCTGCAGAACTAGTCAACAGGTGGACAATGAGATAAGTAGTGTCCTGAAACAGCGAGCCAAAAAATCTAAAAACGAGGGGTCAAGTACACGCACTCTTCCTTCAAATGTTTGAAGGCGCTGCAGATGACCTCCTAGGGTTTATGACAGTAAAGGTGGCATACGTGAAGCAAAGGTCGACGGTGTAATCAGACACTGCAATCATAATGAGACAATTTCTAGAAATATACCCACTGCCAGGTACCGCGAATCCGGATTACCATTGGTCCAGCATTCATTTAAACCCCAAAAGTGAACATCCCCTTGGTTACTTTAGCGTACCTGGTACATCTGTGCCCGCAGAGGTGGTGTTTTCTTATGCTAGACAAATTATTTCTGGAAGACGACCTGAAACTCTGATATTTCTGAATAGAAATCCATCCTATACAACGCCTGTTACCGAGCTCGATAGCTGCAGTCGCTTAAGTGCGGCCAGTATCCAGTAATCGGGAGATAGTGGGTTCGAGTCCCACTGTCGGCAGCCCTGAAGATGGTTTTCCGTGGTTTCCCATTTTCACACCAGGCATATGCCGGGGCTGTACCTTAATTAAGGCCACGGCCGCTTCCTTCCAATTCCTAGGCCTTTCCTGTCCCATCGTCGCCATAAGACATATCTGTGTCGGTGCGACGTAAAGCAAATAGCAAAAAAAAAAAAAAAAAAAAAAAAACCAACGCCTGTTCCATGCAATACAGAGCACTAACGATACTTTCCATACCATGTCTGTTCACAGGGTATTGTGCCTGATTCTAATGTTAATGCTTGTTAGAATATGAAGAATTGAGTTCATTTGTATACCGGTACTTCATTTATTTCCATTATTGATGTTATGTTAACAAAGTTGTTACTTATTAACTCTTTACCACATACTTATCAATGAAATGTTTGATATTATGTAAGTACACATCAAAAATGAGAGTTCGTTTTGTCAATTATCACATACGTTATGGAATATTTTCCATCTATATATATAAAATAAGAGTTTTGTCTGTACATTGCTCAGAATTTGAAAAGAATGGTATTTCTGTATCGGTTATGTTCATAGTAACAAGGAAATGCAATTTTTACTTTTCCGTAATTTCTATCTGTCTGTCATAGTACTTGCTGAACCGGTCCATCCCCACCATTGGATATGGCTCTGTTATATATGCACACGTTCCGACATGAGCAGAGTTCTTGTGAAATAATCCCCGAAACTTGTTTGAAGAAAATTGGAATGTACCGTATTAATACAGTACTTCAATATCTGCATCGAACGAGTTGGTTAAATGAATATAAATGTTGAAAACACCTGAATATCCGCTGGCCAATAATGACTATTTTGAAAACGCACAATCAGATTAAAGGAATCCAATATATTTAGAGTTGGTCAAATTACAAATTCTTGTATCAAAAGAATAGAAAGTGAGGCAACTCATTTAATTTGTTTAGAAGGAATATCACTTATCTTCTGACCATGATACACACTCACGTACATTTGAGACGGCAGACCTCCATCTCTACATCCCTGGGCGCTTCTCCAACCCCAATGGACCGCCAGGAATGCCGCCTACTTTGCATGCTACAAGTATAAGGGCGAAATATGAGAATACGTGTGTGTGTGCGTGTGTGATGGATGGGAATGAAATGATGAAGATAGAAAGGATGAAGAAGAGATAGAAGAAACAGAGAAGAGACGATAAAGCGAAAAAGAAGTGACATGAACGCCAGCACGCACATTTCCAGAGACAGAGGAAAAAGCCTCAGCGAGGCAAGACAAGACTTCAGCTCTGGCGGTGGGTTTATAGTAAAAAAAAAAATAAAAAAAAAGTGAACAATGTTGAAAATGAAAATGACAAGATAGAGCAGTGACTGGTGGGTTGTGGAGACCACAGGCGTGAGTACAGGGAGTGTTTCATTTCTTCCGGGATGTCAACTAGTTCGTTGTATTAAAACATGCATGTCCGGCTCTACTGTATGGGTGAGGAGCCAATGTCTTGGGCCTTGATGCTCGGAGCCCGGGTTTGATTCTCTACGTGGCTGAAGGACGTTAATCTTAAACGGTTTATTTCCCTTGTCTCGGTGACTAGGTGTGTGCATTGCTCTTATCTTTCTTGCAACTCACAGACCGCACACAACACTGTTCTCCACCATACTGTAATAGAACGCATTTTCGCAAACATGGCAGCTGCTTCCTAATCTCGTCAGAGGGCCTGAGTTACAAGGGCTAGCAATCGCCACACGGAATTATTACCACTAACAATAAAAGACAGCCAAATATAAATTACGTCATTGAATCCGAGTCACTATAATGTGTATCAAATGCGAAGCCTTTTGATCTCGAGAGGTTACTCAAAAGTGTCCAAGTCGCGTCATCCCAACAATTCAGAGGATTGTTCTCCACGGAAAACTTCACTTGCAACAGACCACAATATTTGACGGGAAGATTATTTCACATGTGCGTTATCATACACTTAGTGACCATTTAACACTGTCTGGGACTTGGAATATGCAGATATTGGTTTAATGACTTCAGTTGGTGGTGGTGAGTATTAACAGTAAGTACAGTTAGATAGTTAAATTTCCCTTATACTCATCAGAGGAAAACTGGGAGAGTTCTGATCCGTCGAAAAATGAAGATATCAACAAAAGAAAGAGAAGAGATGAGAAGGGTGGTAAAATAAAATACTTCCTTGGCATTGGAAGTCTAATTCCGTCGGGCTTGGAAGAAAACAAGAGTTGACCAAGGGAGGTCGGATAGAAAATAGGAGGCTGTATGTGGAAGCAAAGCTGTTCTCAGTTAAAGGCTTCGTGATTACCATCCCTGGCCTCCAAGTTGAGAGAGTACTTGGGGTACTCTTCTGACCGCCTCTTAGGACGGGTAAAAGATACGTGGCTGTATTGGTGGCGGATGTTATTGTGGTTTCAAAAAATATTACAAATGGGTCTTCTCGTGACATTACTCAGAGGAAGAAATAGAATTCTGACTCTACGAAAAATTAAGGTATCGGGAAAACCTGGCAAGTGTCACAAAGGACGTGAAAGTGAAAGAGTCCTTAGGCCTCGCAAATCTAATACCATCGGTATCTGACGACAACACGAACCGACGAAAGAAGAAAGATGAAAATGAGGAGCTTGTTACAAGTAAGAGGAAGCAAGTTTCGACTCCGCTAGGGGATCCCTTCATCACCAATCCACGCTCTAAATTTCAAAGTCCCAGGGGGTTACAATTTTTAGAAACACCTATTAGGAAAAAGACAGGAGATACCGTGCATGCCTTTCACCACCCCTACCCACAGTTTCAATTTTCAGAAGATAGAACATTTAGGAACCCTCAAAATAATAATCGACACCACAACCATAATTCTACTCCACAACGAACGACTAATCAACTACTATACGCAGCTCTACTAGCTGGGTGTCCTGTTTAATCAGCCCGTTAGCATACAAGCCGCCTGTCTCGAACTTGTTCCTCTCATAACGCCACCGCAGAGAAAGAAGCTGCGTCAGTTTCCATTAAATTTAAACTTTGTTACGAACTGATACGCGAACTTGTAATATCTTAACATGGCTGCTTAACTTGAAATTATTGTGACGTGTTTGCACACCTCGAGAGGAGAATCAGTCCCAGGACAGCATGATGAGTCACATTATATTAAGGGTGAAGTAAAGCACCGTATCATGGCCACTCTCTTTGTTGTCTCATTTAATTAGAGCAGTTCTGGTCTACAATCACCTTGCATATTGCGAAGAATGACGTAGTTTTCATCATCCTGCAGCCCCCTAGTACTCCACCCCGCTGGGAGAAGTGTCAATCTTCATTAGTAACCAACACGGAAAAGTTCCGTATATCTTCACTGCCTTTCTTATTACATTTTGAATATTCTCTATCATTCGCCCGGGAAGAGTTTTATCAGGAACGCTACTGTCAACTCACTCATATTGCAACTCCCATAAAAGATGAAGGAAGGGATATGAAAAGAACAATTTGCTAAATACAAGGTCTAACTTATTCTTTACACTCATGAAACCCACAGTCAGTGTGTGTCACTAATTCCTCTTCCTAGCCTTTTCTCCAATTTACTGGTGTCGGTAGAAATCTTTCTTCAGCTCGTTCCAAGTATTTAAGGCCGGATACACTTACTGATTTTTAAGGTGAAAATCTTAGCCCAGAATTGATAGGAATCAAATCTCAGCCTTCAGGATGGGCAGACAGCAGCTAGGCCGCTGTGATCATGGCGCGGCTCCTTCCCATCCAAAATTCTAAAATATATTGTGCATAATTGAATTCTTGGCTGAATGGTTCGGTTCAGAGCATCCCGGGTTCGGATAGAAACTAAACGTATTACAGTTAGCATATTGACATTCACAAATCAAACCAGAGCAAAGACCTCATTGCACAGGTGATGTAGGCTCCTGGAGGAATGGAATATGATAAGTAATGTTGGAAGTGAAGGGCTTGAGTATTTCCTGTCAGGTGCAATAGGTTTTACATCGGACAAGGTGAAGAAAAGTCATTAGCTCTTTGCCCAGCCACTTCTTTACTCAGGAATTAATCTCGTACTCCTTCTGGTATAGGCTGAGTAAATAACAGAGCCATACGCCTCCCCAGAATTGGAAATTTCATTTCAGAATTTCTCGACTCCTTCAAAAGGAAATCCCCCCCTGTGTGTGAAGCTGGCAGAAAAAAAACCACAGCTTTCCCCTCTCTGTTGTAGGAAGTGACTAAGAGGGGCTGCAGGGGGCTCTTAACTTGTGAGTGTGGTTTGGCGATCACGGTTCCCTTAGCTGAGTCCTGGCATTGCTTCCACTTACTTGTGTCGGGCTCGTTAATTTCATCTGTATTATCCGACATCCCTTGGTCAACTTTTTCTACCCAGAAGGTATTATATATAGAGTTCTAGGGTGTCTTTGATTTTCACTCCCCTAGTGGACTTTGTCTTTCTTTGGCCAATAACTTCATTTTTCGAAGTGTTGGATCACTTTCATTTTTTCCTTCTGATTAGCGTTAATAGAGGATGGTTGCCCAATGCGAAAACGAAGACTGAAATTTTACGGACATCGCATCAGAATGAATGACAACCGCCTGACTAAAGGAATATTTGAATATATAATTGGATTGAGGAGGACAACGAAATGGGTGGAGGAGGTTAAGAAGGATCAGAAGAAATTAAAATAACACCATAACTGATCCTCAATAGAAAGAACGAGCCCAAATTTGTAATATCTGAGGAGCAGAGAAAAATAGGGAGTGAACGAATGAAGAAGTCGTGGGAAGAGAAAAGAAGAAGGCTGACCAGAAAGCATTAAGTTTCACGCGGTCCACAGTTCGCCAAATTCGGAAGCAAGAAGAAGGAGAAGAAGAGGAAGGTTGGCCAGTTGCACTTTCTCTTAAAACAATAAGACCACCACTATCACCAGAAAGGAAGTACCCACGTCCTTCTCTGACAACTTTATTTATCACATCTTCTGAGCATCCCTTTATCATTCACAATGAAAATTCGTTGGTAGTAGTCTATACGACTCTCTTCTTTTTTCCTTCGGTTCTAGGTAAGAAAACAGTGTGATTTACAGTATACGTGGACTTGGTAAATTTTTAGGACCTATTGCCCTTCCTGACGCTAATCTTATGTGGAGGGATGTATTGACTATTGCTTGTTCCTGCCGTAGGTGGTAGTGTGGTATGGTATGTTTCCAGTCACGTGGCTTCACTCTCGAGAGTCCTGGGTTAGAATCCCTGTGCTATCGGGTAACAAAGCCATTAGATTTCGCACGTAATAACAGACTACAAGACCCAAGCCAAATACCAAACTTAGCCAGGAACTATTCCGATGATATGAACGTAGGAAAATAGCCTTGAAAAGTAAGTTCCTCATTCTATATCTCGGATTAGTCAAACAACAGTGGAAGTGCCAATAATTTGATTAAATTTAATGGTACTTCAAATGTCCTCAAATACTACTATTTGATTTAAAATAATAAGATACCAGTAATAATAGCCTAATGATTAAAAAATAAATCCTGTGACCTGTGCTACCCTGTGCAAGCATTTTGATTTCTCGCCGTTCATGCTGTCTGCGTGTTAATTTCGACATTCCGCTTTGTATAACCAGATCTCGCAGAAATGCTATCGGGTAAACACCTAATATATCATCTATGATATGACGTACCGAAAGGACATCTTTTTCTGCCCTTCAAAAATCCGACTACCTCTGCAGGATTTGAATTTTGGATTTTCTTCACACGCACACATACATACGTACATACATACACATACAGAAATTCGACTGGTACGGAGTACAGGGAATTGTGTGTTGGATAGAGCAATATTTCACACTGAAGACCTGGATTTAATTTCATGTTCTAACAAATATTAATTCTCATTATTACAATTTCTTGAATTTTCAAAATATTATTTTTATATGATTACAATGGCCCAGAATGATTGTAACCCGTAAATTGTTTAAAGTACATCCTATGCCACTAGCCAATGCAGCTATAAGTACTGAATTTATCTCCACTAGCTAGTTTTCGGCGACATTCAACTTAAAATGTATAGCATAAAGGATAACTCGGGATGGGATATATCATAATATAAAGGAGAACTATTATGTTTCAACACCCAGCAGTGTTCGAATTGGATATAAGTTATTGCCCGTATGTATGCATAGACGTATGCAATTTTACGTCTTCAACACGTCATATTTCTTGATTTTTACGTCTTTCAACTGAGCAGCTACATAGAGGCGTATCGTAGAGTTTCACATAAAATTTATTGCTCCTTTCTTCTTATGGGACGCAGAGCGAGGTTGTTTCGATTGACAGTTCATTTCGTGTGGGTGACTTAATAGTTCTCTCTACTTCGAACTCCCTTTCACATTTCCTTGAGATCATAATTGTTTGTAATTATTTAATAGTAGACATTAGGTAAGTAGGAAGTAAGGTGATGCAAGGTGAAGGTAGAGTGTTTCCTCTGGCCTAGTGGAAGGTACCACCCACTCCTGACCTCCAACGCAGCAGGTTACAGTCGGTGTGGTCAGTGATGCATCTAGACCATATCCTACCTCCCACCCCCACTCCCAGCTTCTTAAAAGGCATTTTCTGAAGGGATATCCTTCCAGGTCTCTTCTTAAATGGCTGGCCTAATTGACCTGCATCATTCTGTGGAATTTTGCTTGTATCTATTGGATGATGATTTTTCCCGTGAGAGAATTAAAGCTTGATCCGTTGTGATACTGTCGTAAATTCGTTTTTCATAAAACGATGCCAAATGCTTTTGGAAATTTTAAAATTTCTCCAGCAAGAATAATCTTGTCCGCCTCTGTGGTGTTGTGGTTAGTGTAATTAGCTGCCACCCGCGGAGGCCTGGGTTCCATTTATGGCTCTGCCACGAAGTTTGAAAACTGGTACGATGACTGGAACTGGGTCCATTCAGCCTCGGGCGATCAACTGAGTAGTGAGGGGTTCGAATCCCACCTCACCAATCCTCGAAGCGGTTTTCCGTGGTTTCCTTCTCCCGGCAAATGCCGGGATGGTGCTTAACATAAGGCCACGGCCGCTTCCTTCCCTCTTCCTTGTCTATCCCTTCCAATCTTCGCATTCCCCCACAAGGCCTCTGTTCAGCATAGCAGGTGAGGCCGCTTGGGGCGAGGTACTGACCAACCTCCCCAGTTGTATCCCCCGATCCAAAATCTCACGCTCCTGGACACAGCCCTTGAGGCGGTAGAGGTGGGATCCCTCGCTGAGTCCGAGGGAAAAACCAACCCTGGAGGGTAAGCAGATTAAGAAAGATAAATCTTCCTCTTCTTGACCTTTTCCTCATTTATCTGGGTTCGGCACGAATACGGATTAAGCTATCTTTTACGGCTGAATGCCCTTCCTACGTGGTTACAGTTACGTGTTTCCAACGTGGTTGGCAGTGTGATGTTTACTGTATAAATGAAGATGTGTGCATAGACAATCACAACCATTCGCTCAGGTAGAGCTACTAAGCAGATGCTGTTGATACCCTTGGCCTGGTCAGAAATCTCTGTTTCAATTCCAGGTGTTCATTGTGAACAATATTGATTGTACACTGTATCAGATAACAAAGTGCAACCATTATTTTGTAGATTCTCACCGATTGTGTTCGGCTATGATATTAAAATCAGTGAGTGATTGAATGGATGAATAAATAAATAATTAATAAAATAAAAATAAATAAATAAATTAATAAATTAAATAAATAAATAAATGAAAATGCTATCGATTAAACATTTTTTAAAAAGATTTTCATTAGAGTTTCATTTAAATCACAATACTGATAATGCTAATTTTTAGATCACATTTTCCATTTGAAGCTTTACAAGTAATTGGATTATTCTTCTAGTTAAAATGCGGGTCATTTGTCCCTTTCCTCCCCCTAACGAGATTATGAGATATAAGGTATATACAATAATAATGAGAAACAAAGTTACTTACAAGTATTAAATGGAATACGAATATGGATAATGATAGTAATGACGTGATGGACGATGATGAAAATGATGATAATCAGGAAGTAGTAAATAATCTACAAATTAATGTATTCAGCTGAATCCTTACTGATTAATTCCAACAAATAATGAAATAACTACTTGAAATGGGTACTGCTAACAACTTACAACTTAGGAAATTCATTTGTTATTGAGGAGATATTTTTGGCACTGTGTCTTGAATCTGTCAGGGGTGGCTTCCACAGTCGTACTGTAGAAACGATACAATAGTTTGTGTATCGTGTTTTACGATGGAATAGTATGAATAAGAAGGTCAGATCTTACCTAGCTTATCATTCAAGGAGTTCCTAAAGACTTATATTGATAGTCAGAGTATTACTGAACAGTTTATAAATATGTTCGTCCTACTATAGATACATTCTCTGTATCAACCTAATATACGTTTTGTTCTCTATGTCGGACAGGCAGGTGCCGGTTAGTACCGGTTACAGTATAATTCTGACTGTTAGATGATTTATATGTTACAGTATCAGGGAAAACACGGCGTAATATTATGAAACTTGGTATTTAAATGAAGGGCAGTGGCGATTAGAATATTAGCTCCTTATTTTGTAATTGATGTTAAATGGGAAGTGTGTTGAGAGAAAATCCTGAGCTGAAACAATCGCGAATAACTCATCAATTTTAGAACAGTGTAAATGTGCCTCTTGCACATTCTCCTTCATCCTACAAATGAAGAAATGAAGTGTTTTAGTGCTGGACGAGACGTGATGGGAATGGGGAGGGAGGACAAGGGTTTAGCATACACGACTTTCAGTTGACTTAACTTCCTACCGGAGTCATTCTTATCCAAGCGTTCATTTTACACGGTCTCATTCAGCTGAACAAGCCTTGCTGGAGGTTTGAAGAGTAAGCTGCTGAGTGTTATTACTGTGACCTCGAATTTTTACTGAGTAATGCTGCCTGTAAAAGCCGTGCAACCGAGCTCGATAGCGGCAGTCGCTTAAGTGCGGCCAGTATCCAGTAGTCGGGAGATAGTAGGTTCGAACTCCACTGTCGGCAGCCCTGAAAATGGTTTTCCATGGTTTCCTATTTTCACTACAGGCAAATGCTGGGGCTGTACCTTAATTGAGGCCACGGGCGCTTCCTTCCCACTCCTAGCCCTTCCCTGTCCCATCGTCGCCGTAAGACCTATCTGTGCCAGCACGACGTAAAGCAACTAGCAAAAAAAAAAAAAAAAAAAAAAGACGTGCAGTTATTTTGCTGAGAGGAGCTGGTAGTTTGCCACCATCTGTTCACAGTTCAGTTGTGTTTCTTGCTAACGGTATACAATGAGAAAATTGTAATCAAACACATACGAAAATATTTTCCTGTCAACGACGGGTACAATAGCCAGTGTCCTCATAAACCCACTTGTAACTAATGAAATATACAAATTTTTCGTATATGGTCTGCTCAGTAATGGACTACTGTAACTTCATCCGAGCGTTGCAGATTTATTCCTTTCAAGAAGCCCTACAAGTTATCGTCCATGTTTCACTTCCGTACAATGCCACGATCCAGACGAAAGTCGTCAAGAACATATCAGTGTTCGAAGTGAGCACATTTCTTTCCTTAAGAAAGACCTTCCTTGTTTTTGCTAGTCTGCATTTTATGTCACCTTTACTTCTACCATCGTTTGTTATTTTACAACCCAAGTAACAATATTCATCTACTCCCTTTAAACATTTCCTAATCTAATGTTTCCTGCATCATTTGACTTCCTTCGACTGCACTCCATTACTTTTGTTTTGGACTTATTTATTTTCATCTAATACTCCTTACCCAAGACTCCGTCCATACGAGAGATTAAAAAATAAATCCATGACTCCAAAATTAATATTAAAATAGGCATATCTCCTAAACGATCAACCGCCGGGCTGAGTGGCTGAGGCGGTGGCCTTCTGACCCTAACTTGGTACTTTCGATCCTGGCTCAGTCCGGTGGTATTTGAAGGGGCTCAAATACGTCAGCCTCGTGTCGGTAAATTTACTGGCACGTAAAAGAACTCCTGCGGGACTAAATTCTGGCCCCTCGGCGTCTCCCACAACAGTAAAAGAGTAGTTAGCAGTACGTTATTATTATTATTATTATTATTATTATTATTATTATTATTATTATTATTACTAAACGATCGAACATAGGACATGTGTTCATAAATATGTTTTGTGTTGTTTTGAGGTATTACGCTCCAATTACTTCTGGTGTTTTTGAGAACATCCTGTATACCGTATTTGTTTGACAATATAATTTTAGTGAAAGAAATAATGCGCATATTCAGTGCTATGTATCGCAATTACTTCTAAACTGGAGAGGCTAGCTACCCTGTTGGACTATGCTCAATAAACCCACGTAGTAACTCCTCGGAGAAATGCAAGGAACTGGATGTCCAGTTTAATATTGTTATAGAGCAGGCGACGGAATTCTTGTAATTCCTCAAGTTCCGACCCGCTTCCCGCTTCCGCGTGGGTGGGGGAGTGGCGAATGGGTTGTTGGCTTAGTACTTATCTTCGGGACACCGCGGCTGCTTTTAGAGAAGAAGAAAATGTTTTCGGACACTCCAAGAGAGTAAAATCAGATTGCATACCACGTGAGGCTAGATATGTGCGTACAGACGCAAAATATTTCATCCACTGTTGATGTTTAATTGAAGTTTCTGATAAATTCCATTACCTCAGCGCTGCTTTGTAATGGTAAAGACATAGCGTGTTGCATACTTGGGCTTTCAATTAACATTCTGATGTTGTTCAATCGCTTGCTATGGGAACAGGAATTCAAAGGACTCGTTATAAACCCAGCACTTTCACTAGCAAAAGACTATGTGGAATATACAATAACACAGCAAATCTGCCAATACTGATATTAAGCAAGTAACACAAGCAAATACCTCCTCAGAAGTGCATCAGAGCCAACATTACAGACACTGATAAACCGTGTGTTGCAGTTGAATTTTGACATGTCATTCTTCACATCTCTATTCAACATTGGAAGTCATCTGATGTAAGCGATAGTATGGCACAGACCAACAGGCAAGAAGGATCTCCATAGTAAAGGCGTTAACATTTAAAGAGGTCAGTACAGGAACGCCAGCCCCCAATTTCTTTCAGAAGGGAACTGATTTTTCCTATACTCCGCCAGTATTCGCATTAGTTAACCCAATCAATGCTAAACCCGTAAATGTATATTGTGCAGTGACGAGGCGCCAGTGCTAAACCCGTACATTTACGTTTTCGTGCAGCGCTCACTTTGCTAAAACCGTAAAAATACGTGCAGTGATCGATCACTTCAAATATTGCGCCAGAAGTTCACGGAAGTACTAAAGGAGAGAGAGATTCCAAATGTCATCATATTTACGTTAGAATTTTGTTTCCTAGAAATGATGAAATATATCTTCTCTGATTTCGACCACAACAACAAACATGGCTGCGACGGGAAAGAGGAGATGCTTTGCCAATGATGACACTGAACAGATTTTAGTTGATAGTGACGCAGACAATGACTTTCTGGACAATGAAAGTGACGGTGAAAATGATGTTGAAGGTATTGTGATAAAAGGTGATAGTGAAACTGCGGACAATGACAACGACATCAGTCAGGAAGATGAAGGTGAAAAATATCGACCTTCATGAGTGAAACAGAAATAAATAAATTACTCATTATAACTTTCTTGGATTCCTGGTCAGTTTACTCCAATACTTCACTTTTTCTGTTCACGCAGTTCAGGTGTTGTAGGCAAAATATTATGAGATGATTCTCCGAAAATATATTTCATTCTGTGTTTGTTCAGTTCTGCACTGGTACACGTTATTGTGGAGTCTACTAATGATTATTACAAGAAGGTCTTACGAGTTTACCCAATTTCTACGAATAGTAGAATTCAAAAGTCGGATGATACGAATGTGAACGAAAATTTGTGTTCATTTTTTTTCACTTACAATGCAAATGACAAGCTGAGAAAACGTCATATGTGTCAACAATATGATGTAGGGTTGTGTGTTGTACCTTGCTTTGAACAATACCACAGTAGTGTCCAGATATAGACTTTGAACATCATTACTATACACTTATGCTTAACCTCCATTTAATACCTTAAAATGTCAGTTAAAATAAGTAATAAAGCTATTTTTGAATAATCGCACATTCTTTGAAAAAACGCAGCAAATCGAGCATTGTAGTGACGTATGGCTTTTAGTGCCGGGATGTGTCCGTGGACTTCGGCTCGCCAGGTGCAGGTCTTGTGATTTGACGCACGTAGGCGACCTTCTGGTCATGATGAGGATAAAATGGTGATGAAGGCGACACATACACCCAGTCCTCGTGCCAGAGGAATTAACCAATCATGGTTAAAATACCCGACCCTGCTGGAATCGAACCTGGCACCCCTGTGACCAAAGGCCAGTACGCTAACCATCTAGCCATGGAGCCGGACAAGCGAGCATTGAAAGGGTTTTAATCGTTCGAAATCCTTGCCTGAGATCCGTGACAACTAACTGAGCGACTGAGATGCTTCTAAAAGTGACAAATCCACTTCTGTTTTGTTGATTGATACTCTACTATGGAAAGTATTTTCTGCACAGTTTCTACATAGTTTGTATGAAAAATACGTAGGTAGTCTTTTTCCGAACAGCTTTTTAGTTCTAAACAATTATCCCCGATGAACTGAGAAAAGGCTAACAAGAAAAAGAAGCCTAAATATTCTAAATTTCATGTCCATGAGTTCTCTGAATCAACCACCCTACAACCTGTTTAGTTTTCGATTATGGTAAATGAGTTATTTTTTAACAGTTCAGTTTCTACTCACATATGAAAAATACCAGATCCCTTCTGATAGCAGTCTGTACAAATGAAGGCTGCACACGAATTCACCCCCTTGAATATCTTTCCATTCCACAGGTAATGCCTAACTTTAGGCCTAATATTGCCGATCAATTTAACTAACGTAATGTATCAGTTCCCACATTCCTTGAAAATATTTGACAATACAGTATATTGTCACCCCGTTACATATAATACCAAACCAGATACACTAACAGGCATGATTCATTTCGAAAACATGCATGGGCCTGTAAACATTCCCACGTGCTAGCCATGCATTCGAAGCTGAAGCGCCCGCAACATGGCGATGCGCGAAAGTGTTCAATATTCCGCTTAGCATCAGCGCGCTCTGTGAGTCTAGATAGGTAATATTAAAGTCTTTGGTACCGACCACGTCACAAATGAGAAGGTTCTTCATAGAATGAACTGACAACCCCAAACGAAGAGATGAATGTAAAAATGAAGAAACTGTAATACTTTGGACAAGTTATTATCTGCGCACTTTTTAGCGATAAATTTACACCCTAGTGCTGAATCGGTCGACTTCGGTTATCTTCGAGATTCTTATTGCCAACATTTGAAACACAAACTAAGAATCGCTTATCATCGCTGTGCGACATCTGGCGTATACTTTAAGTACTCGTATTGTTGTCGTTTACACAGCAAAGTCAAACTATAGAATTCATGCTAGGAACACGTTTCGCATCGGGAAATGTTATATAGTATTATATATTGTGTGTGTGACACAGTTGTTGGCGTAAGATAATAAAGGTTTAGAGAATTCATATCGATCGATCATATTACCGATTCAATTCAGATTTCATTTCCATTCAGTTGGCAGTACTACCGGAACCGGCAGTGCTACCTTCTTACTCCTCAACTGAGTACAAAAATCTATCACTAAAAAGCGCGCGTACAGTAAGTGATACGAGAGAAAGTATCGGATTCTACAGTCATAATTCAAGAAAATAGATGGGAAGAGAAGACCTGGTAGAGGAAGAATTCCTAGGTTGGTGAAACTGAGGGAATGGTGTAATTTAAACTCTGCTGAACTCTTCAGTATCGTGTTCGACAAGTTAAGACAGTCATGACGACAGCCAACACCCGGAACGAATAAGGCAGTCAAATATGATTTATCATTATCACTACCATTTCCTACCATTTTGTAGAATTAAATTGGAAAGTAGAACATGACATATTTAAATCCGAACGGAGTAGTGGATATGATGATGTTGGTGAACATGTACACAGAACAGACTAGAAGCAACGGTAACCTGAACATTTTATGGAAATTTAGGTGAAGTTTCCTAAGCAGGTAAGAAAACGATTAATGTTTCATGTTTAACTGATGCTACTGACGTCACGTGAAGTAAATTCTTTTTTTTCTTGTGGATAACAAAATAGAAAGAAAATTTTTAATCCGACGAAGACAGGGATCTATAAATAAAGTGAGCTCCACTTTACGTGAAGTTAAAAATTCAGAACATAGCTTTACATGAACTCATGCAATATACACCGCATCTTGATATAAAAAGAACTCCATTAGCACACAGGCATGCATGTTGGCATACACTTCCCAGTTAAGATCTTTAGGAATGGATAACGAATGGTAGCTTGTCACGGGACATGAATACGGTACCTCTCAAATTTCTTCGTGGAATTTTCCAACAAAATCTCTCTTTAATTTTCTGTAATTGGTCGTTATCGTATTATTAACTGTTTAGATACTTCAATAAAGATTAAGAAAGTCAACAAACTTCGACATTACATACAACAATTACGATTTCACTGTATAATGTGGATAATTTATTGTAAAATGCCAAAGGAATTACCTCACACTCATTAGTGCTTAATGAAGCCCACAAACTGAAATATATACATTGATTGAGGATTGTAATTCTTTTGGACATTGAAATATGAGTATTCCTTGTATTTATTCAAATGACAGGCTATAATGTTTATCAGACTGAACTTCAGTTAAAAGCCTGGTTCTTCCACCACAACCGCAGATTAGGAGTACGATGCATGTTGTATTCCATGAATTTAAAATACTTTGACAGTGAGAATATATCATCAGCATTGGTGAGAAGATTCCTGCAGTCACAACGTCTCTGGAATATCCAAAATAAAGATAGGGCGACTGCGTAAAATTATTGACCACCATGGAAATGTTTCCGTAGACTTCGACAAGAAAAACATGTTGTTATTTCCGCAAAATCTTCAAAATCTGTAATTAACTATTCGTACATCTTAACTGATCCTTGATTTCAAAGTCCTGAATAGAATTGGTTTATCTTAAATATACCCATCCGGAACCACCACTCGTCTTATTACCTGGAGAAACAAGCAGTTTAGGAACAATGATTGATGGGTTCAAAGGAGATAAAATTTGAAAAAGAAGCGAATACTACGAAAATTATCCTAATTTACATTTATGTAATAATTACTAATTTTTATTTTTCATAAACATTTTTATCAATAGATATCTTGGATTTATTTACGGTTGACGAATTCTAACCGAACATTTATACAGAGAAGTGTATTCTCATCCTTTGAATTGGTCTCAAATACATCTTTACAACTGATATTTCTCCTGATTATTATATAGGGTGGCTAATAATTTCATTGTTTTTTCCCGTGAAGTAATAGCAATTACCACCTTCATCAGTGTATTCACTTTGCGTCATTGAACAGTAACCCACTTTCGCCATCTGTTTCGGGTAATTTTCTGGAAAACTGAGAATCTCATTGTTTGTCCGTCAAAAGAACTATTACCGTCTCGATATGTTTTGCTTTTCTTGATCTACTCTTTATTTTAAAGATATTCCTCATATAAGGCTGTTTTTCGTTTCATCTGGGTACACGAACCATCAATAAATAACATTATGACGATTGAAAGAATGAGGAATGGATGGCAGAAATATTATGTTTCCTAAACAAAAGTTCCTTTAGTGGTTGATGGACGGGAAGGAGAATTTGCAAATGGAAATGGGACTATTGATAGAGATGATCCAGGAACAAGAAAGTTAAAACCATGCCATACAGAGCTTCTGAAACTAAGATATTATATGGATTAAGATTCCATTTGATAATAATAAATATAATTGTATTGATCATTAGTACTTTTTTATGTGACAGGTATTTTAGCAGCGGTGTAACGTAGCTCAGACCAAAATAGGATTTCGGCATCGCTGAGAAATAAACGGCATTTGTCTGTTGTGAAAAGTGAGAAACTACGGCTAACTAGCTTCAAGGTGGTTGGCAGTGCGGCTCAAACTCACTATCTCCACAGTGAAAACGCACTGCTTCACGATCATACCTAATAGCCAACTATGTCAACTGATAGAGCGTGGACATCTAAAGAACTGTAGAAAACTGTTCACGGCCATTATTCATCCGCGTACAGGTATGAACTATATTTTTAGAGTTCATATCCTCTCATGAGATATCATCCCCATCATTATCAACGCCACCAAGGCGCCATTATAAATTATCTTCTGAACAAATGCCATCCAAGTTTACTATTTACGATCAATGATCAGCCTTGTTTAACTTTGCTCGTCCAGTATTCGGGAGATAGTGGGTTCGAACCCCACTGCCGGCAGCCCTGAAGATGGTTTCCCGTGGTTTACTATTTTCACATCAGGCAAATGTTGGGACTGTACCTAAGCTAAGGACACGGCCGCTTCCTTCCAACTCCTAGCCCCTTCCTGTCCCATCGTCGCCATAAGACCTATCGGTGTCGGTGCGACTTAAAACAACTTGTAACTTGGCCATACTTTTGTAATATCTCCTTACAGGTCTTTCAATAATACAAGGAATACAAGTTATGTTTAAAATATATTGAGCTATTATACAAATATACTGCGCTCAGACACGTTGAATGTTCCTTTCCGTCTTATCAAGGACCACCCTGGAAAACTACACTAGTAAAGTTTCAACTGAATTATACAGGAAAGTAGAGGTAAATTTGAAATGCTGATCGAAAGACTGTTTTTGAAGTCCATAGTCGGACAAGATAACATCTAATTGGACTGCCCCTGTATAATTCAAATACTTGTAAGTAGCTTGGGTTACGGTGGGCTGGTAGGCACTGTGGAAGAGAAATGATGATGAGAAACTCTACAAATGAATATGTTCCGTTTTTAACGAACGTTCTTCTAACAGCAAAAAGTCAATTGATTCGATAAAGGAAATGGATATTAAGAAGCAGATGTCTGCAAGTAATTAAAAGGAGGGGGGGGGGTGAATGTAAATGAGAGGAAGGTATATCACGTTGGATGATTCTTAAGTAGAAGGCACTAGGGTAAAAAATTTATGACGGAGAGACCAACGCCTTCTTTCCTCTCCTAATCATTCACGATTGATTTACACCCAATACTTACTATGTGAAGAGGTGGACATGGAACACGTTCTCCGATTAGTTTATTTCATCCCACAACAGTTATTTAATTCAATATGCTAATCACCATTTAATTTCAGTGCAGTTGGGAAAGAAGTTTGAAATAATTTATTAACTTTTTCCTCTCTCTCTCTCTCTCTCTCTCTCTCTCTCTCTCTCTCTCTCTCTCTCCTCTGGGAACACTGTTTAGTCAAGGTGGACTTTAAACACTTCTGATTAGTGTGTATGTATGTATGCATGCCTGTTGATTTTTGTTTAAAGAAGCTTAACATCTAGGTCATTGGTCCTGTATGTATGTATGTAATATTTTCTTACTAGCGGTTTAACATCATACTTACAATATTAAGTTTCTGGGGACTTAAAATATGAGAGGTGGGAGGTTAGTGGCCATAGAATTAGGAGGTGAGGCATTTCCCTATTCCTATCACTTTCCTCGTTGAATCTGAAAGTGTTATTACTAGGCTGGAGACTTTGTACAATTGCCTATTTTTCCTACTGGTCTTGACATATATTCTTCGATCTCTTCCACATTTCACATTATTTGGAGCAGATTGTTGTGTTTTTTTTCTTATTGCAATTGAATGAAGTTTTTCCCTCCATTTGAGAACTTTGTTCAGGCATTTGAATTGGTTTAAATGACATTCAATGACTGTATATCACTTTAGATCCCTACCTTTTTCCTTCGTCACAGACTCATTTTCGTTAAACTGCTCTTCTTTACGATTGCAATTGAGACATGTATACTTTATCAGCTTTGTCACCGAGTGAGTGGCCTCGTGGTTTGGGGCACTTAGCTGTCAGCTTGCATTAGGGAGATACTGCGTTCGAATTCCACTCTCGGCAGCCGTGAAGATTGTTTTCGCACCAGTAAAATGCTTCGGCAGTACATTAATTAAGGCCACGGCCGTTTCCTTCCCGCTCCTAGCCCTTTCCTATCCCATCGTCACCATAAGACCTGCATATGACGGTGCGACGTAAGGCAAATTCTAAGAAAGGAAGCTCTGTCTTACCACTCCATTGGCATAATTTCCTCGCGTTACGATTGTCACTGCCGGTAATGAAGCCTTATTCACTTATTTCTCCCTTAAAAGACCTCTGAATCTTTGTTTTCTGCGAAAGTAGCGGACAGTCTTAAGACTTCTATGATAGGAAGAGTTTCTTGAGCGGAGTGACAAGGCAGACATGTTCTACTTACTCACGCAGCTATGCAAAAATAAAAGTGTCCAAGTCTGGTCATGTAATGTAAGCGCTTATTTTATTATTTTTAGATACATATTTGCCTCGGTAATTTTTAGCATTTTACTGCCTATCACTCCTCTATTCAGTTATACGTTCATCAATCTGCCAAGTCTATTTAACTTTAAATATCAGATGGCCCTACAACCTATACATCCCCCACCACCATCCATCAGAAAGACTGGCTGCATGGTGTGTTTCCAGTTTCGTTCATACTTTTCTTAAATTTTTCGCAAATTACTTTTTAAAATTATTATTATTTAGTTGAAGTATTATACAGTTGAATGCAAGTATTATGCAACTGAATGTAAGTATATTATATAACAAAAGGTTCTCGGTCCCTCAGCCTTTCAGTTCTGGGTCATAAAAAGTCACCGGCACACACATGAAAAATTAAGAATTACAATAGTAGTGTACGTATGATTAACATAGCATTACTTAGTTAAAATGTATACCAAAACTTCCTATAGGCACTTCTTTCTCAGTAGTTTTGACCGTTCCTTGAGGGAAATGGTCCAAAAAGCCTGGCATGGTTCCTGTGTGACCCTAGTTATAAGAGCCAATATTATAGCTTACAGCTCCCATTGTAAACCACATAACTGCATTCACTGTCTTCGTAGTGTCAGTATGAAGTTCTGGGCTGTCCAATATACCCTCTGAGACGTTAACGACTGTAGTTTATTTAATGAGTTTCTCCGGATTGGATGTCCACCTGTAGATTATTGTAGTATTACCACACTCAGTATTGCGACGTACCGGAGTATCTTCACAATTTGTCGATGTATTTTCATTTTATCACCCATTGCCATTATGCAATTGTAACTCAAGGAATGCAGTTAATTTACTGCGCACAAGTTTTTCAAACTTGTCTCAAGTTCCTCACAGGGTATTCGACCTCGTAAGGCGGGTGAAGGGCTTATACTGTTATAGCGTTGTATAAATACCTTTCATTGTGGTTACGTCCGGCTCTATGGCTAAATGGCTGCCCTTTGGTCATACGAATCTCGGATTCGATTTCCGGCAGGGGCGGAAATTTTAACCATAATTGGTTAATTCTGCTGGTACAGGGGATGGGTGTAGGACCATGTGTCGCGTTTGTCATAATTTCATCCTCATCACGATGCGCAGGTCGCCTACGAGCGTCAAATCAAAAACCTTCACCTGGAAAGCTGAACTTGTCTTCAGACACTTCTGGTACTAAAAGCCAACGCCATTTCATTACTGTGTTGACCTCATTGGTGATGTGCAAATTACTTTCGAGTATTTGAATTTAGTGCTCTGTGGAAAAGAAGTTTTACGTGCGTGGTGTCAAGTAGATTCGGTGATTCACAAATTTTGATAAAAGTACAATCAAAGGGGGATTCTCTTAACTTCGCAAAGAGGGCAATGCATTTGTATTCTACTGCAATCATTTGCAGTCCTGCATCCATTTTCGTCAGGCGAACTAATTTTCCCTGTACCTTATAGCAGTATCCCTTCGAGAGGAAGTATCCCATAAACATTTCAATACGTTGGCATACAACTTCAGAAGATAGATAGATAGATAGATAGATAGATAGATAGATAGATAGATAGATAGGTAGATAGATAGATTATGCCTTTTCTGGTGGCGAAGTTAGGGCTCAAGACACTCTCTTACACTTAACCACTAGAAGAATTACAAATACAAATAGCACAAATAATAATAATAATAATAATAATAATAATACAATCCTTGATTTTATAATATACGAAGTACTGTGTCAGAAAAAGTTGATTTTCAAGAGCATGAGGTCTTTCGAGGGGTGTCTAGTCCTTAGGAGATGGTACAGAGAGGGAGGATCGCAAGGCGAAATAATAGATATTGTATTTTTCATTCCTTTATTCAATCTCTGTAAGGTCACCCTATTATATCGCCGAATCATAGATATTTACTAGAAAATAAATCCCAATTTCAACAACAGAATATCGAAAAATTAAGTTGATGAAGTAAAATGCAACTGAATAATGTCCTTTTCAGGCAGTTAAGTCCATCATAAATTTCATGGCATAAATTAATAGCAAAGCATGTTGTAAGTAAATAAGAAATCCTAAAGTCTTTTCTATTGGCAATTGCGATTTCAGGTTACGCTTTCTACATAAATTAAATCAAGTAAATTTGGTAATTCCTTCTTGTAAACACATCACACTCAAATATGAAACAATTGAAATTAAATGTGATCTTCTAGCATAAAGTTCTGAGTATTGTCCTATTTTTGTACCTTATTGTACACTTTACGTAAATATTGTAAATTGAGAGTTTATGATACAATTCCACTATGAATGAAACACTCAATTGATATTTTAAAGTCCCAATAAATGAGAATATACGACGAGAGCACACTGTTTTTTGGAAATCTGTCTTTACCTTTAAGAGTTGTAAAACGTTAATTTTCCAAGTCAAATATTAAAGTAAGTGAGCCTTTAATGTTCTTTGTCCTTAATGACACTGTTTATAAAAGTTCTGTTCAAAGTTAGAATTATGTTTTTGAATGGAAAAAGCACTGATATCACCTGACATACGCCTTCTTGTTGAACTCGAACAGTTGAATACTGCTCTGCAAGCAGCAATCTGGAACTCAGCTAACAGCAAACGCCACGAAGTTCCACAGTACCACGTCCCTGGAACTGTCCCTCGTAGTACCAAGTCCACGTTGATCTGCATCAAATCTCCGTCGATCTCCGTCGTTCTCCGTCGTTCTCTATCAATCTCCGTCGTCTCGAGTCAGGATTTCTCATGTTACTAAAAGAGTGGCTTTAACACGAGAAAGTCCAACTGACTAGGTTGAAATCTGCACCATTTGATTTTGCACTGTTAGAACTGATTATCACTGTCTCATAAATAATCACCATTCACTGGATGAGAAATACGTCGGAACACTGTCTATTATCGTAAATCACGATAATGAGAAAATGCACTTCCCTGCACAGTTCATCTGGACACTTACTGCACACTGTTCGTTTTGAACAAAAATAACTTTCATTAGAAGCACACTATATCATGGCTCACTTTCACAGCAAAGAAATAAATAAATGGCTCTCTCTCGTAATATCTCGTAATGTCCCTTCTCACTATCACAGTTCTACAAGTATTCATGTATGAGTCCTATACTTCACAATTACGAAGTTCATTATACAGTCTATCAACATGGGTTGTTTTAAATGGTACAGTCTGTTATGACGATACGCGAACAGTCTTTCGCCACAAATTAAAGTGTTCTAGACTCTAATAATTCTCAAAATAGTTAATGTGTTGCGACCTACACTCACTATATTCGGAGTTGAAACAGTCCAAGGTCATTACAATTTAAAGTAGCCGTGCTAACTTCAAGTTTGTTATAGTTATCCCCACGAAAATTAAGATACGTGTCAAGTTCAAATATTGGTGAAATGTTATAAGTCTTATGACTTAGATGTTATACATACGTTAATTTCCTAAGTTTGAATGTCTGACGAATTGCAAGTCCCACAATTTATAAGGTACTCACTGGTAATCACAGAAACGAAGTGCCTACTTGCCGTCCGTGAGAGTCTTTTTTATCAGAGCTACGGATTTATCATCTTATGCGAATTCCTTGAGAATATTGATAAGTGTTGTACGGTCTACAGAATCGTATGCTTTCTTGAAATCTACAAAGGTCATGACCAACCTCTTTCGTATCATCGCCCTTATCTTTATCAGATTTTAAGATGAAAATTGGTTCTGCACACGAGCGTCCTTTTCGAAATCCTGCTTGGTATTCATCTATCTGCTTGTCTAGACGAGGCTCCACTCTATGCTGGATACCTTTTGAAAATATCTTATATGCGATGGAGAGAAGTGAGATTCCTCTGTAATTATTAACGTTATTTTTATCCCCTTTCTTGTGTAGAGGGTGAATGAGCGCATTATTCCACTCTTTTGGAATCTGTTCTGTTTCCCTCATATGCCTAAAGAATCTTTCCAACTGTTTCACCATGTTTTAAACATCATATTTAAATAATTTTAACGTGATTATGTCTTCCCCAGGTGCCTTGTTATTTTTCATTCCCTTAATTATAGTTCTTATTTCCTTCCTATCAGGGCGACAGGAATTCTGGACAATTTTTTTAGGTGTTTCAAAGCATAGTCCTTCCTCAGAGGGATCACAGTTCAAAAGTTTTTGGAAGTACTGAGTTAAATGTTCACAGTTTTTCTTGTCGCTCATGTTGAGTTTTCCCTGGTCATTCGTGAAATATAGATTTCTATGGGTGAGATCTTTAATTTTGTTCTTGAAAACTCGATAGAATTCCCTGGTATTATTTTTTGAAAATTCTCCTCAATATAGTTCAGTTGTTCCTTCTCGTATTTTCGTTTAGCATTCCTGAGGATTCTGCCTATGCATTTTCTCTGCTCTTTAAATTCCTCAAAATCCTTACGGTTAGAGCTCCATCTCTTCTATGCTTTCGATCTTTCCTGCACTGCTCCTTCGCAGTTGTCATTCCATCAGGGGTGTTTTCTTTTGTTGCCAAGGATAATGTTTGTTTAGCTGCTTCTTGTATCTTTACAGCCATTTCATTCCACTCATACGATTCCATGGCTTCAAGTTCTTTCTGATACTTTCTACGATTTCTTGATTGATTCTGAGTTCATCTATCTTGAACATTTTGATTTTTGGTGTTTCGGGGGATAAACCTGATCTTAACTCTGATTAAGTAGTGATTAGAGTCTACATTAGCTCCTCTATTTAGCCTGACATGCATTACTTCTTTAGGGCTAGAAGTTGCCACATGGTTGATTTGATATTCTCCTAATTTTGGGTTTGGGGATCGCCATGCCATCATCATCTTGGGTTCTTTCTTGAATCGTGTGGACATTTGTTTCAAGTTGGACGAATTGCAGGCTTCAGTCAGTCTTTCTCCATTTCTGTTGGTTCTCTGGTGTCCTGGTTATCTCCCAACTATTCCCTTGAATTTTCGTTCTCTTCCAATCTGTGCATTAAAGTCACCCATTAAGAGTGTTACTTGGTGATCCGGAACTAGCATCAGTTCTCTTTCGAGAAGAGTCCAAAATTCTTCAACTTTATCTGGGTTTTTCTTGTTCTAGTTGATAGGGGCACGGGCATTGAAGATCACATAGTATTTGTTCCCATTTCCCAAGGTTAAGACAGAGTCTAGGAGATAATGACTTAAATTCGATAATGGCATCCACTATTGATTTGTGAACATAGAAAGCTGTTCCCAAGATAGTCGAAGACATTCTCTTCTTACCTGGCTTCTTTTCCCTGATTGCAGGTAATCCTTTCAATATTCTGTAATTGCCCATCATGGCCACTTCATCTGAAATAAAAATTGTTTCTTGGTCTGCCAGGAGCTTAATTTGATATTCTCCTAGTACTTTATTAGTTTAATTTTTTCCCATACATTATTATCAAGCACTAAATTTCAAATTAACAAGAGAAGACATTTTCCTAAAATCCAGTGTTAAACAATTTACCCTAACAATTTTTCTAAATAAATGTGCATTATTTAAAAAAATATACTCATACTAATTTCTGTACTTACAAACAGGATCAACTCATACACAGTATGCGGTATTATTTCAAAACTGCTATACGATTAAAATTTACGTTACATTGTTTAAACCTCATTTTGGTACCTAACAAGCATAACGACCTGCTGCGTCTTAGGCAGAGCCCCTTTTGACACCGCTTTTCAGAGTTCCTGAAGGGCCTTCACAGCTCGGTAGCCGTCCCAGGGTCCCCGAAGACCCCACTGCACTTCACCCCTAAAGACAGTCCCCTACATCAAATTGTCGAATCTCCATAGAACATGGGATGGAAGTAATTTATTGACAATAATTCTTTATTTACAATAACTTGCACAGGTCAAATGCCCTCTGACATATCATTTCTTTTCTCTGTTGCTGTTTATTTTCTTGAGTATCCATACAGATTGTGGAAAACTCTCAAACACTTTCCCTGGCAAACTGTTCCACTCCTTCACGGCCTTTCCAATGAATGAAAATTTACCCCAATCGCTTCTGCTAAAATCCTTTCTAATTATTTGTAATTATTTTCCAACCGAAGCCTTTCACGTATTTCCCCCATGCTTCCTCTCCTGTATAGGCTCTATATAATCCTATAAGTCTACTTTTCTCCCTTCTATTACTTAAAGTTTCCCACCTAAGTTTCTCTAACATTTCTTATACACTACTTTTTCTCCTGAAATCCCCTGTTACAAATCTTGCTGCTTTCCTCTGTACGCCATCTGTATGCTTTTATTAGGTATTCCTGGGGAGGATCCGAAACACAGTCTGCATATTCCAGTAATGGACGAACCATACATAAGTAACTCTTCTCTTTTAATTCTTTTTTGCATCCATCAAATAGCCTCATTATGACATGTAACTTGTTGTATGTTTTCCCAACAATGTCATCAACATGACCCATCCAGTGCAAATTAATTTCAAATTTCACACCTTTTGCACTTGCCATCTTTTGGGATAATTACCTCATCCAAACTATAATTAAATTCAGCTTTTAAGCTCCTGTTTGTAAATGTTGAAGCTGTTGATTTCCCTCATTAATCTTCATATTATTCTCTTCAAGCCATTGTTGGATACTGTCAAGGTCCCTTTGTAATTCTGAACAATCCTCAATGTTATTTATTTCCCTATAAACAATTATGTCATCTCCATACAATCGTTTGATGTTATATTGTTCCCCCAAATCGTTTGCGTATATTAAGAAAAGTAATGGACCGATTATACTACCCTGTGAAATTCCCTTCCAAACTTTCCCTTCCTGTGATATATGGTTTCCTACTTTGACTTTCTGAACTCTTGAATTTTAGAATTGTTCTTATCCAACACATAAACCTTATGTCAAATCCTATTCCCTCCAGTTTCTTTAATAATAATCCATGTCCCACTCTGTCAAATGATTTGGAAAGGTCGATGGCTCTGCAATCCAACTGGCCTCCGGAATCCAACTGATCTGAGAAGTCCTGATGAAATCCCACCAGTTGTGCCCTACAAGAAAATTTCTTTCTAAATCCAAACTTCCATTATTTTCAATATTTTGTGACGCTGACCAGCCCAATCACGTTTCCGAAACTCTAGACGTACTTTACTGGCAATTTAGGTGTCATGGCCTACCAAAACCCCTACCACCCAGTCTGATGGTTTGGTTTGGAGTGTCATGTTGTCAGCATGACTACATCTTAAGTCATATTACTTGCCTGGCTTTACTGGCAATTTAAGTGTCATGGCCTACCAAAACCCCTACCACCCAGTCTGATGGTTTGGTTTGGAGTGTCATGTTGTCAGCATGACTACATCTTAAGTCATATTACTTGCCTGTCTTGACTGCCCCACTGCCTATCTTGTCAGACAGCTCCTCGGTTACCTCACGAAACTGAGTAAACATCTCAGCACTCAGCACAGAACGGAAATTATTTGACGAGCTGGTAATCGAATCCGGGCCTTTGGGCGAGAGATGGATATGCTACCCGTACATCACGAGCTGGTTGCACAGCAGTACCATCATGTATTTCCAGGGATACTATACTGAAAGGGAATAAACTAAATGCCTTATGTAATCTAATTTCTGTCATGAGAAGAAGAAGACTGGGCGATTTGGCTGCGTTAGATTTGGGTGATGTAGCTGTGAGCTTGCAATCAAGAGAGAGTGGAGTGGAACTAAACCGCTGGCACTCCTGAAGGTGCTTTTTTATGGTTTCTCATTTTCACTCCAACAGAATGGTGGGGTGATATTTTAATTAAGTTTGCAATCATTTAATTCCCAGACGTGGAATTTTCTTCTCCCATCACCGCCGAAAACTTATATGAGGTTAATGTGATATTAAACAAACAGAAAGTTATAATATGGCTGAAGAAACAAGATATTTAATTCTCTCTTCCTTCACATCCCCATAGCGTTTCGCTTTAGATACATGGAGAGTGGTCTCCTGGAGAATTGATTGTTCCTGAGATGTAGTGTTTATAGTGCTCTGTATGTTCTGATAAAGGCCAGGAAACTTCGTTGTTATGAATCGAACCACCTCAGTCTTATTTTTATTTCGGAAGTGACTGGGGTATGAACGATGCTTGTAACATTATTCTCTATGTAGCCAATTAGTGTATTCAATTTTAAAAAGTGTAGCTTGTAGTGTAGAGTTGATTAGTGAGTAAATTTGGCAGACTGACTTGTAATATAATGTTTCATCTCATTGTGCAAAGCCACCGGAAGATACTTCACTCCTCATTTCCCAGCACTAGTGAATGGTAGAACTGTTGGGGATACAACCATATTTCCAGCTGATGACTCAACGCTCACATATACCTCGAATTTCAAGTACGGGTGACAATGGATGAGCAAATCCTTGCACAGTTTCTGATGGAGCTAAATATGGTGGATGAAATAATTAAGTAATTAAAAAGTTAAAAAAATTAAAATACAAAGATAGCATGATGGAATAATGATACGACTATCTTTATTCACTAATAATGATCTTATTATTTTTACGTCTAACTAACTACTCTTATGGTTTTAGGAGACTCCAGTGTGCCGATAGTTTGTCCCGGAGTATTTTTTTTCGAGCCAGGAAATCTACCTACACAAAGCTAGCTTCTTTAGCCACCTTTAAACACCACCACACAAAGCCTGGATCAAACCTGCCTGCCTGGCCTCAGAAGATCAGCGCCCTAAAATCTGAGCCACTCAGAATTCAAAAGAAATTTGCTCTGTAATAAATAAGGGTTGAAACCTCATCTTACTTTAAATCAAATGAAAATTGCCTATGTATACAACTTCGTGTACTGATGATCTGAAAGGCTCACCTTCATACCAGTTAAACATTGGTCACTCTCCATCATGAGAGATCAATATTGTCTGAATTACGTTAACAATAAAATCAAAGGAATCTAACAAATTAAAGTATGTTAATTTTATTAAACGTTGCCTCTCAAATAATTGTAATCTTTCTGCACTGATACGGATCAGTTTGTTCTCCTGTGAATGAGATAAAAATGCCCTTCTGGCATCGATTTCTACTTTTTCATTGAAGAACCTACTGGTAGTTGCCGTGGGTGGTCGACAAAGACCTACTAGTCTCTTGAGATGCAGCTCGTGTATCCTCCTGTGCCGCACTCACTTGGAATGAGAAATGACTGCTATCTCTTTCCTCTGTTGCTCATCTAGCGATACTGCTCTGCTAGGTAAACATGTGCTGTGGTAATATAACTCTAAAAACCGTGAAGTCAGTATCATTACCACGGCTATTTTGTATTTCAGGGTTCTGAAATGTATGTCAAAACTGTTTTTTTTATTTTTGCTAGTGGGTTAACGTCGCTCAAACACATCGAAGGTTTTCGGTGTCGCAGGAGTAGGAAAGGGCTACGGTTGTAAAGGTAGCGGCCGTGGACTTAATTAAAGAATTAACGTACATCATTTGCCTGGTGCAAAACTGAAAAACGACGGAAAACTATCTTCAGGGCTGCTGACGGTGAAATTCGAACCCACGATCTCTCGAATGCAAGCTCACAACTTCGCGACGGCCAATTTCCTCAGTATATGTGAAAACTGTTAAATAAATGTGAACAATATGATTTATGATCAACATTAGACAGAAAGGAGTTCGAAAGACCGTGCGACTATATTCACGAACTTGTATCCATAAATTTTCATACTTAGATGCGTGTTATGATAGGGGCTGGAAATCAAGAAGATGGTTACTTCGACTTCGGAATATGGTGACTTTTAGCAACTGTACTGGCTGGACTTTACGAGGCAGATTGATAAGTGTTAGTACATATAGATTTGAAACCAATATAATGATTGCCGGCCCAGTGGTGTAGGGATAGCTTTGCCTGCCTCTCATCCGGAGGCTCCGGGTTCGATTCCCGGCCGGGTCAGGGATGTTTACCTAGACCTGAGGGCTGGTTCGAGGCCCACTCAGCCTACGTGATTAGAATTAAGGAGCTATCTGACGGTGAGCTAGCGGCCCCGGTCTAGAAAGCAAAGAATAACAGCCGAGACGATTCGTCGTGCTGACCACACGACACCTGGTAATCTGCAGGTCTTCGGGCTGAGCAGCGGTCGCTTGGTAGGCCAAGGTATTTCAAGGGCTGTAGTTCCATAGGGTTTGGTTTGGTTTGTAATGATTGCCGAGCGAAGTGGTTTGAGTCACCTAACTGTCATCTTACTTTCGAGAGATAGTGTGTTTGAACCCCACAATTGGCACCCCTAAAGATGGTTTCCGTGGTTTACCATTTTCACACCAGGAAATTGCTGGCCCTGTACCTTAATTAAGGCCACAGTTGCTTCTTTCCTTTCCTATCACATCGTCATCTTAAAACCTGTTTGGTGCGACAAAACAAATAACACAAAAATATTATGATTACAATAATCATTTGTGATTAATCATATATAGTATTTCCTTCACATTTTTAATACTTTTAGCCTCCAGTACTGGTTTTACACTTGTAAAATAAGGGGCAAATTAAACGCAAAGAAATATAGGTGGTGTGAATAAGGTAATTTGGTGACAATTTTCGATTAGAGCAACATAAAGAGGAAAAAAGCATTATTTATATCATTTAAATTCCATATACAGGTATCATATAGAACAGGCCATTAACTGTACGTTCTGATCTCCGATGTTTTCTTGTAATTATTTTATCTTGAACTCTGTCCGACTCCTTCGCTGAATGGTCAGCGTTGAGGCCTTCGGTTCAGAGGGTCTCGGGTTCGATTCCCGGCCGGGTCTGTAACAATTCTCTGGTCCTCCTCTTCTGTCTACTGTTCTGCCTGCAGTGACTCAAATCGATTTCTTACCGGTACTTCTCCTGAACTCTCCACCGTAGCAGATACCATAGCCTTCATTTTCCTTCCCCTTATAACATTAGCCCACATGTCTTCCAAAACTTCTCCACTACCTTCCCCTACCTCCTGTATACCTATCATAAACTGTACATTGTTGGAGAAAACACACACATATATATATATATATATATATATATATATATATAATAAGAGTTTTGTCTGTACATTGTTGGAGAAAAACCTACATCTATATATATAAAATAAGAGTTTTGTCTGTACATTGCTCAGTATTTGAAAAGAATGGTAGTTCTGTATCGGTCTTGCTCATAGCAACAAGGAAATACACTTTACTTTTCCGTAATGTCTGTCTGTCTGTCTGTCTGTCTGTCTGTCTGTCTGTCTGTCTGTCTGTCTGTCTGTCTGTCTGTCTGTCTGTCTGTCTGTCTGTCTGTCTGTCTGTCTGTCTGTCTGTCTGTCTGTCTGTCTGTCTGTCTGTCTGTCTGTCTGTCTGTCTGTCTGTCTGTCTGTCTGTCTGTCTGTCTGTCTGTACACGCATCACGAGAAAACGGCTGAAGAGAATTTAATGAAAATCGGTATGTGAAGTCGGAGGATGAGCCACTACAATCTAGGCTATACATCATTTTACTCACGCTGAGTGGTAGTTTAGGGGAAGGCCTAACGTTTATTCTCAAATATTTATATTATTAATGGTCCTATCGATAAATACTACATAACTAAAGTTATACATAATTAAATTTCCGATCATTTATGTCATACATTGTTACCGTACCAGCTTTGACAACACAGATATTCATGGATCGAGAAGGCAGTGACTGATGATGTTCGCGAGTAAATACCTTGCTCAAGTTTTGGTATTTAATAGATGTTCATAATCGTTACATTAGTGTAAGAGTGATCAGAAGTAAATATTTAGATCACCTACTATATTCTTGTAAGTAAGATACCTGACATTATTTCCGTGGTCCTTGTGTGAAGTGACGAACTATAGAGATAACCTAAAACCCTTTGTTGACCCACTCAAAATGGCCACCTCTCTTGATAGAGGTCGGCATTTATCGAATTCAATGAATGAAAAAATCAGTGATATTTTTCCTCAACAGACACCATGCAAGCCAACAAATAATAATAACAACACCGTAAATAACCCTCCACATCCAAACAGTGCATCAGGTAACCAAATGACAACCGTCACAAGTAGGCCTAGTAACGAACGTAATTCAAGGTTAAGCTATTCTGCTGCAATACAGTCGTACCCCTCCAAAGAACAAGCTATTGTAATCGAATCTCATGACGGGATCAGTATCAAGGATTATGTGCTAGCTATAGGTAAACTTACAACCCCTAGCAACATTCGGTTTGTTTCACGTATATCGAACGGAAGGATATGCATCTTTCTCTCTAGTAAGAAAAATGTCGAAGATCTGATATTGACAAACCCTAAGATCTTAATAAACAATGTATCACTGGAAATACGACCCCTTCTAACAAAAAACAAGCGTATTATATTATCCAACGTCTGTCCTGTGATCCCAAACTATGTTATTGAAGAGGAATTGTTAAAACTCGGTGTGAAAATCATGTCTAGGATTACCCCAATCAGAGCAGCTTTGTCAATTCCTGGATTCTCCCACATTTTAAGCTTTCGAAGACAAATGTACATTCAGAATGAAGACTTTGATAAACTCCCCGAATCCCTTCATCTCGAATACGATGGTACAAACTACTGGATTTACCTATCATCCGATTCACCCACTTGTTTTCTTTGCCATACCGAAGGACATCTGGCCAAAGATTGTCCTAACAACGTATCACTTCCAAAAGATGAATCCTCTTCCAATAATTTTCCTCAGCTCCAAGAGATTTCACAAAAGTCACAGGTCGAAAACCCCAAAACAGACATCGGTACTTCTAGCTCTTCTAGCTCACTCCCAAAAGATAGGCCTACTCAAGAAGCCACTTCAATGACCAACCCTGACTTAGCACTTAGCCAAGTCTGTAATGATCCTCCCTCCTCCAGAATTCAAATTGAGAGAGAAATTGCAGCACCTATGGAAACACACGCCACCCCTACAACAGTGAATTTTCCTGGATGTAAAAGGCCAATTTCACTAGCTAGCAGTGAAACAACTAATCCAAATCCTCCTGATGGCAACAAATCCATACTGGCCTCTCCTGAACAAATAGAAAACCGTAAGACAAATCACACTTCCAAGAAACCCAAGACAGACACGCAAAAATCAATAAGTGATATGCTCCTGCCAGTAAAACAAGTTTTGGAAGCTGACCCATCAATATTCCCCCTCAGCTACCTACAGCTCCAGTCCTTCTTTGAAAATACAGTTGGTGCCAAGGACATATCAGAAATTGCTTCAAACTACACACAAGACTTAGAAGGTCTTGCTAAAGCCCTTCAAAAACTCTATCCTTACTATACCGATAAAAGCATAAAAAACAAAAGCACTCGAATAGTAAAAAAACTACTGAAATCCGCCAGTCAAAGTGAAGACCCAACGCATATTAATGTAACGCCAGACTATTCCAGCGACGACAATTCCTTCCCAGTATAACAATGGAGATAAACCTCGTTCTGCTTTTGATCATTAATATGGCAACATTACTCCAATGGAATCTTAACAGTTATCGATCACAGTTAGAATATCTACAACTCCTAATAAACAAACACCAACCGTCTGTTATCTGTCTCCAAGAAACAAACTTTCAGAACGACTTTGCTGCCAATCTAAGACTCTACAGTGTCTACCACAAAAATATAACTAATGTGAATCATGCGAGTGGAGGAGTAGCTACTTATATCAAAAACAATATCTATGCAAAGGAAATTACTGTTAACACTAATTTGGAAGCTGTAGCAGTTTCAGTCCATCTACCACCTTCTCTATGTATCTGCAATGTTTATATTCCAAACAGTTATTTGTTTCAAGGTGACGATCTACGAAACCTTATCCACCAACTACCTAAACCATTCATCCTAGTAGGCGACTTCAACAGCCACAACACGTTATGGGGTAGCCATAGTTCTGATGCAAGAGGAAAAGAGATAGAAAAGATACTTGATGAATTTGATTTAATTCTAATGAACTCTACTGCTCCAACTCGCTTTGACATAGCCCACGGCACCTGTAGTAGTATAGACCTAACCATCTGCACACCGGACGTAGCAACCCTTTTCAACTGGTCTGTTTATTCAACACTCCAAGGAAATAGTGACCACTTCCCGATACTAATCAATAATGAAAACTCTTCTGTCAACTCCTCATTTATTAACAACTCCAAATGGAACTTAAATAAGGCAGATTGGACAAAATTTAGGCAGACAGTCAATAACCACTTAAAAGACTTAACCCCTCCAAATGATTTCCCTTCTAAGCACATAAATATCATTGTTCAAGATTTCACAGAAGTTCTTGTTAAATCTGCAGACATGAGTGTTCCAAAAGTAACCTCAAACTCCTTTAAGAAAAAAGTACCTTGGTGGAATGACACTTGTAAGGAGGCTATTAAGAATAAGAATCGTGCTTTCTACCTCTACAAAAGAAAACCCACACCTGAAAATAAAGCCCAATTTCAGAAATATAGAGCAATCGCTCGAAAAGAAATTAAACTCAGCAAAAAGAATTCATGGCTATCATTTGTCTCCTCGCTAAGTTCCCAAACCCCACAAAAGGAAATGTGGAATAAACTTCAAAGAATAAATGGCAAATATAATCACTTCTACATTACTTCCCTCAGAAACTCTGTTGATGGAACCTTCATAAACAAACCTCAAAACATCGCTGATAAATTAGCTGACACATTTGCCGAGATCTCTAGTGACAAAAATTATGATCCTGAATTTCTCCATACAAAGAAATCCAGTGAATCCGTTGATCTAAGGAAAGCTATCTCTGACCCTAACTATAATCTAAACGATACTTTTCAACTACAGGAAATAATTACTGAACTTGACAAATGTGGCAAATCTAGTCCTGGCCCAGATACAGTCCCTTATGAATTTCTAAAACAGCTTCCACTAAGTGCAATAAATTATCTTCTGGCCATTTTCAACCACATATGGAGCTCTAAGACATTTCCTGACCAATGGCGAAATGCCATTGTAGTTCCAATACCCAAACCAGGGAAAGACAACTCAATTGCAGAAAATTATCGCCCTATTGCTTTAACTAATGCGATGTGTAAACTCATGGAGAAAATAGTCAACAAAAGATTACGCTGGTATCTCGAGCACATAAATTTCTTCAGTAATGTGCAAAACGGGTTCCGTAAAGCACACTCCACAACAGACACTTTGATAAGTCTGGAATCTGAAATACAGGAAGCGTTTCTCAATAACCAACACCTAATAGCAGTCAGTTTAGATATTAATAAGGCATATGACATGGTATGGAAAGACTATGTAATCAAAGTTCTAATGACACATAATATATCTGGAAATATCCTATATTTCATTTATAATTTTCTCCAAATGCGCCGAATTCAAGTTAGAGTAAATGGAATGCTGTCAAAGGAAGTAGTAATCAACAATGGAGTCCCACAAGGATCAGTTATCAGTGTAACACTGTTTCTTGTGGCAATTAATGGTATAGTCTCTAACATCCACTCACCAGTTAAGTGTTGCCTTTTTGCTGACGATTTGATAATCTTCTGCCCAGGGAAAAACATTACAACGACTCAACTCCTATTACAAGAATCAATTGTAAATATTCAAAACTGGACTAAAACCACAGGATTCAAATTTTCTAAAACTAAAACCAAATGTATTCTCTTCTCCAAAAATAAACATACTATCGCTAACCCTGAATTATATATGGAAGACCATAAAATTGAATCAGTTAAAACTATTAAAATTCTAGGACTTCTATTTGATAACAAGCTCACCTGGACCCCATACCTTAAAAATCTTAAAGACGAGTGTCAAAGAAGAATGAATATCATGAAAATTCTCTCAGCAAAAAACTGGGGAGCAGACTACCATGTCCTAATGAACACATACAGAGCCACAATCAGAGCCAAACTGGATTATGGCAGTATAGTATATTGTTCTGCCAGACCATCTACTCTTAAGATCCTTGATACCATCCAATCTTCAGCTCTTCGAATTGCCCTAGGAGCCTACCGCACCAGCCCCATAGCTAGTATAGAGATTGAAGCCAACGAACCACCACTTGAAATCAGACGTAAACAGCTGAGTTTGACATACGCACTCAAGATAGCTGGTACAAGTAACCAACACTTGAAAAAACACCTAATTTCAAAGAGACATAAAGGAAAACTAACTGGATCTCAACCCCAACCCTTTAACATCAGAATATCCAATCTTCTCAAAGAAATAAACCTCAGCCTTCCACCCATTTTATTTCCACACAACTCACTAGATACCCCTCCATGGAAAACTCATTTGCCTCCAGTCAACTGGGAATTGAACAACAATCTTAAAGCTCAAACTGACACAGCAAAATTCCAACAGTTATTTAATGAAATTTGTAATAGATACTCATCATATAGTGCAATTTATACTGATGGATCAAAATTCAATGAGAGAAATGGTTGTGCAGTGAAATATAAAGACTATAGTAAGCTATACAGATTACCAGATCTTTTTACAGTGTTTACAAGTGAACTGTATGCTCTTAAACAGGCCATGATTCATATTTCAAAAGCAAGCTACAACAACTCATTCATAATATTCTCTGATTCCAAAAGTGCATTAACTTCAATACAAAATCCATCAACAACACACCTACTTGTTAAATTCAAATGCTGTACCACAAGATCAAGATCGCAGGAAAAAATGTTATTTTTATGTGGATCCCATCTCACAGAGGAATACCAGGCAATGAATCAGTTGATCAAGCAGCAAAAGAAGCTACTAGTCTCCCAATCAACGACCGTCAAATTGCTACGCCACATTCTGATATCATCGCTTATATCAAAATCAAACTACACGAACAATGGAAAATGAACTGGCTTAAAACTTCCACTAGCAACCTCCAAAAAATTAAAATGATATCTACAAGAACATATCCTCTCCAAAACCTCACCAGACATGAACAAGTCTTAATCTCCCGACTAAGGATAGGACATACGAAGATCACCTACAACTATCTCCTAGAAAAGAAACAACCTCCCACCTGCAGCAAATGTAACTGCTCTCTCACTGTCAAGCATATCATCTCAGAATGTCAACTGTATGACCATTGGCGCCAACACCACAACATACCTAAAGGAATGGAACTGACACTGTCTTCTCCAGCACTGAGTCATCAAGTCATCAACTTCCTCAAAGACACTGGCTTGCACTCCAAAATGTAATTACATTATACTTATTTTTTTTCTTTACATTTTTATAATTACAATATTATTATTATTATTACCATTATTCTGTAATCATATGTAAGAGTCGCGATAAGACCTTGGAGTTAAAGCGACTATAAACAACCCTAATAAAAAAAAAAAAAACACAGATATTCATGAATTTGTATTTTTGTTGCCAAGTCGATATCAGCGTCGAGCCACGAGAAAAAGGATTAACGGAATTTAATGCAAATCGGTATATAGAGTCGTGGAATAAGAAACTACAGTCTAAGTTATGAACAATGGTATTAACCCTGAATGAATTATTGTAGTTTAGGGGAAGGCGCCTAAAATTTATTTTTAAATACCTATGCTATTGGTCCTATCTAAAAGTACTACATAACAAAAGTTATAGAGAATACAATGTCCGATCATTTATGTTTTATTCAGTTTTACCGTACCAACTACGATAAGAGTGGCATTTCAGAGTCGGAAGAAAACTAAATGTTTACAATACTGAAAGCTCATAAGATTGATCAAAAATAACATTAGATCGACCATTATTTGTTGTGAAATTCTTTGTCTCTTATGCTGCCGTTTAACTCAGATGGGATTACTGCTGCGTACCGAGTATAACAGCCTGACTGAATATTGGCGAGAAATGGCTGGGGAGTTAGAAAACTTTCTTCTCTAGCATGCCATTCCTCTGGTTCATACATTTTTGAAACTGCCGGTACGTAACAGACTGGTTCATCATAGATTTCCAGCTATTCGATCCCTACTCTGACGCGCTGATTTGAATGAGCAGTGTACACATTTAAGGCAGAGGCTCACTTAATAGTAGTAGTATGACCTGGTCTAGAATTAATATTTAGACCTATTCCAAATTATCGCACCACAATTCACTAAATAACTCAAAATTCAACCGTGAAAAGAGCCGTTTCTTAAGAAAAGCTTCTTCCTCTTCACTTTTATTAAATTCTACATTCATTTCATTCCAAATTAGCAGTGAAGAGGACCGGGCGAGTTGGCCGTGCGGTTAGGGGTGCGCAGTTGTGAGCTTGCATCTGGGAGATAGTGGGTTCGAATCCCACTGTTGGCTACCCGGAAGATGATTTTCCGTGATCCAGGAAAATGCTGGGGCTGTACCTTAAGGCTACGGCCGCTGCTTTCCCACTCCTAGCCCTTTCCTACCCTATCGTCGCCATAAAAACTGCCTGTGTCGGTGCGATGTAAAGCCACTACCAAAAAGGAAAAAAAAGGAGTGATGAGGGGGGTTTCTTCTCTGGCCTAGAGGACAAATTTGTCTCCAAGTCAGATAGATTTTTTCGCCGCCTGTGTAGTGAACTGAGATTTTCAGACTCATCGGGTGCTCCTAGGAAACAGATTAGGATAAGGGAATGGTTTTTGCCCTGGGAGAGTCCACTATTCGTCACCCCCACCCGGCCGAAATAAGACGAAGAGTGTTCACGGATTACGGCTGTCTGCGGCTTGGTCATTCCAGCTCTGGAACTTTGGACTGTTAGATCGGCAGCGTGGTACTGTTCGTTAAAAGTGAGAAAATGTGTGGTTTTCCATTTCATCGAGTATTTCATATGAAAGCATTACTTTTAATCGCGCCATTCCTACTGACGTCATTGTAATGACCTATGTTTATTTCAGTTGGGAACAGTACTACGATAAGAGTGGCGTTTCAGAGTCGGAAGAAAACTAAATGGGAAGGCGTACAATACTGAAAGCTCATAAAATTGATCAAAAATAACATTAGATCGACCATTGTTTGTTGTGATATTCTTTGTCTCTTATGTTGCCGTTCAACTCAGATGGGATTTCTTAGGATGTAAAAAGGCAGGTGGAGAGTGTGTCTGCCATTATAATGAAAAGTCCCTAATTTCATTTTGACTGATGGTAGGCAAGGGGGCCTACCATTAAAATGAAAACTCCCTAACCCAGTCTTCTCATGATAAAAGACGTTTGGTAACTTCCCTGTCACGTTTCTAGGGTAACGTTAAGAGTTATGCAATTTAATACAATCTTGCTCACAACGTGTACACTACCTAACTTAGAATTCTGTACACAATGTAGAATTCCGTAGCAAAGCACGGGTATATCAGCTATTCTATTCCTATGTCCCGATAGAATCCTAGTAATTTCCATGGAACTCTCTAAATACGCCCAATACTCATTAACAACTGCTCACACGCACAGTCCCTGAACCTCCATGACTTGACAAATCGAGTATAAAAACGCGAAAGATGAGGGAATTTTTTTGAAAATGATCAAGGTCATTGCTTAATTTCATTATCTAATTAAGAATTAGAAATTGAGTGCAAGTGTTATAAATGACTAGGATCAGTATCTTAGCAACAACTGTCGTATTTATAGCGAATTTCGCCCCGTATCGTTGTTTACCGTACTATTTTTTTTCCAATAAACGCTTACAGAAGAGGGATGGATTTCAGAAACTTCTGTAGGTAGCTTGAAGTAGAGAATGGGGTGTTTTCCGACCTTTCCAAAAAAAATCACTTTTATTTTTTGTTCATTCACGATTAAAAGCACTAGAGGAACATCAAGTACAATGGAAAAAATGTATAGGAACAAGACATGGATGAAATGCTACTTGGCGACCTGCATGTAACGTCAGGATATGAAATGAAACGCTTTATGGCTTTTTAGTGCCGGGAGTGTCCGAGGACAATTTCGGCTCTTCAGATGCAGATCTTTCGATTTGACGCTTGTAGGCAACCTGCGTGTCGTGATGAGGATGAAATGATGATGAAGACGACATGTACACCCAGTCCCCGTGCCAGCGAAATTAACCAATTATGGTTAAAATTCCCGATCCTACCGGGAATCGAACCCGGGACTCCTGTGACCAAAGGCCAGCACGCTAACCATTTAGCCATGGAGCCGGATAAATGCTCGTAGAATACGCGTTCGCTACTGGTCCCCTCAAAGTAGTACTGTATGCGGCACTCCATTCGATTACCATGTAAGTAAGTTGCTGTCTATTTCACGTTGCTTCAAAGAGGCACCAAAGTAGCTCCGTGAGTGGACGGTCTTACTTTTTAATAAGAAGAAAATGAAAAATGAAAACTAAAAAGGACCGTTGCTCAAAAAAGGACATGGTATTTTGTACTCTCCTCGCACATTCATTTTTATCAGAAACAATTAAACCTATAGATATAATGTTATTTGTGGGTTTACACGGGGTTTATTGTACATAGAAGATTAATTATATTTTTATAATAATTAAAATTAAGTTATGATGAAATATTGAATGTGAGGAACATTCAAAACCATGTGCTCACTCTTTTTCTGAGCTATTATTCATGCGGGGCATATAGAACAGCTATAATCGTGAAAAGTGGAACTAAATATCTTGCATTTATCGCTCATATTGAGCTGGGCATATGAAATGGGATAGTTAATAAATTGTATCTATGTAACGAAAATGTAGAAAATATTTCATGCTACTTTTTTTTAAACTTTCGGTTATCGTATTTGCTTTCTTCTGTCACAGCAGCGCTTGGGAAAAAACGTTAACGTAAATATTCTTAAGAATTATTTCTGAAGGGCTTCTAGATTTATTATCTCTGTGACATTTCCGAAAGCTTTGTAACACCACTATTACATGACCATATCACGACCTCAGTTTCCTTTTTGTACCTTGAGAGAGTCCTCAGTTCCTTGTCACATGCATGTTCCTCACGCACGACAGACAGTACCTGCCGTCAGGACAGAAACTTGAGCTGACACACAGCACAGATACCGGGAAGAAATAGCTCTCTCAAAGTTAAATAATTCATAATGCTCCTTTCTGTCTTGCTTGTTATGAAACTCAAATCACAAGATATTGTTGATATCACCTTGACATACTAAATTTCAACGTTTCAAAGGAAGTGACATTTCGGTTCTACGGAAATGCAACCACAACTTTTCCCTAGCAAGTCGTTGTTTGAATATTATTATCTCCTAGCGTTGTTTGTTGAAGTTTTTTCGTATTGCTACGCTGTAGTTCGATAACACAAATGTGAATACGATGTAGGTGTTGATCAAACTGTGAGAGATGTGAGTTGAAGTCAAGAGAGTTGTGCACAATTGAAAATCGTTTAATTAAAAGCATGAATAGACAAAGTAGAATTACCGAGAGAAAACTTAAAACTTCTAGGAAAGGTTATTAATTTCATTATTTTACTTGTGGTATCATAGCCTTGGTCAAAATACCTTGATTTTCTCGCGAACCCCGAAGTGATGCACACCTTTTTATATAGATCCTGCAATTTTTAAACTCTGACAGGTTCGAGAATCAATCCCAGGGGTCTCCCACGACGGTATTTAGTAGCGTTAATACTAATGCATTCTCATTTCGTGTTCAACTACAGACTCCACCACAAATTTCAATATCCGGGCTGGCTCCGATGGTACGAGCGCTGACATTCTGAGACAATCTCCGCTCTGAGCTCAGAGTTATTTGAAGGTGCTCATATACGCCACAATTCCTGCAGGCCAAAATTACGCCATCTTTCTGTCTCCGAAAACATAGTTAGTGGGACGTAAATCCGGTATTATTATTATTATTCATCATCATCATCATCATCTGTTTACCCTCCAGGTTCGGTTTTTCCCTCGGACTTAGCGAGGGATCCCACCTCTACCGCCTCAAGGGCAGTGTCCTGGAGCTTCAGACTCTTGGTCGGGGGATACAACTGGGGAGTATGACCAGTACCTCGCCCAGGCGGCCTCACCTGCTATGCTGAACAGGGGCCTTGTGGAGGGATGGGAAGATTGGAAGGGATAGGCAAGGAAGAGGGAAGGAAGCGGCCGTGGCCTTAAGTTAGGTACCATCCCGGCATTTGCCTGGAGGAGAAGTGGGAAACCACGGAAAACCACTTCCAGGATGGCTGAGGTGGGAATCGAACCCACCTCTACTCAGTTGACCTCCCGAGGCTGAGTGGACCCCGTTCCAGCCCTCGTACCACTTTTCAAATTTCGTGGCAGAGCCGGGAATCGAACCCGGACCTCCGGGGGTGGCAGCTAATCACGCTAACCACTACACCACAGAGGCGGACTTATTATTATTCATTTTATTTTTTTGTTACACTGGTTTGAATAGAGTTGCACTTTGTCTCAGAAACACCACTGAGACGAGAAATATATTAAAACCTTGTTCGACCCCCCCCCCCCTCCCCGCCACAAAGAAAATTAGTATTTTGGCGTTCTCAACTTTAAAGCTAAGAATAACCCGGGATGTTATCCAAGAGCAAGCAAGCAGGTCATCTTGAAGTTTCACGTAAGTGTCAGTTGTAATTCATAAGCCACGACCTTCGCACATTTCTTGTAAAACTCAAATCTCTAGAACGAGGCATTCCACTTCGATAATCTCACTTAAATTGATTGGAAATCAAACCATGTCCTAACTGGTGAGGAGCTATTGGTATTATATACTGACAACGGCCACGTCCATCCCTTCTGCTAGTCCTCAATTAATTACCCAAAGGTTCAACATTCGAGATACCGTACTCACACGGGTAATCAGACAAAGAGCTCACATACTAATGATATAGTACTGTTGATGAAATGATGACTACGACCTGTAACATGAAGCAATAGCAGAAACCGCTGACACAGTTATCATTATTTAGTGTAGTTCAAGAAATGAGAGGGAATGACAATGAATAAGAATACAACGTTGGCTGTTATTATTATTATTATTATTATTATTATTATTATTATTATTATTATTATTATTATTATTATTATTATTATTATAGTACTTCGCCCCTGCGGTTTAGTGGTTAGTGTGATTCGCTTCCATCCCCGGAGACCCGGGTTCGATTTCCGGCTCGGCCACGAAATTTGAGAAGTGGTACGAGGACTGGAACTGGGTGCGCTCAGCCTCAGGTTGGGATTCGATTCCCGCTTCAGCCATCCTCGAAGTTGTTTTGCGTGGTTTCCCGCTTCTTCTCCAGGCAAATATGGTACGTAACTTAAAACTACGGCCACTTCCTCTTTCAGGGTACTGGTCCTCCTTCGCGGTTACGCTCCAGGACCCTGCACTTGAAGCGGCAGAGGTTGGATCCGTCGCTGAGTCCGGATGAAAACCAACCGCGGAGAGTACAGGGATTAAATAATTAAATGAATACGTTAATTAAATAATAACAATAATAATAAATCCGGCTTCTTGTCTGAATAGTCAGAGTACTGCTCTTCAGTTCAAGGATTCCTGGGTTCAATGTCCGGCCGGGTAGGGGATTTTAACTGCGTATGGTTAATTTCTCCAGCTCTAGGGCTAGGTGTTGGTGTTCACCTTAATATAGGCTACTTCTATTCGTTTACCAACAACACTACCAACCACCACAGAATAGCGAGTACCGGGCGAGTTCAGTTCGTGCGCAACCTCGGTCGAGGTAACACGGCAAGCAGCCAAGCGGTGACAGTGAGCTAGTGCGAAAGTCATTGCGACTTGTGTTTTCGTTACATCTTTGGAATAGCCTCAGTACTAATATGGCAAGTATACGGAAAAATACTATTAAATGTGTGTTTGAGGATAGGAATAATAGGCCTACTCCACTGGAAATTCATCGCTGGATAGGAACAGAACTCAAACTTAACAAGGACCAAATTATAGCCATTCAACTTCATAATGGGGAAAATGCAGTGTATATTAAATTAGTCTCTGTTGTACTATATGAAAACTTATTATCCCGGCATGAAGGTGTGAAAGTATTCCGTCTTTCTACTGGTCTTTCAACTAATGTGACAATTACTGCTGCGGACACCTCTACTAAGCGAGTGCGTGTATTCAACTTACCACCTGAAGTAAACAACGAACGGCTTGCCCGCGTGCTGTCAACTTACGGGCTGGTCAAGGACATTCGGGACGAGAAGTGGAGTGACCCCTACGAATTTTCTGACGTGAGTAACGGCATTCGTGTTGTCAATATTGAACTTAAGTACCCTATACCCACTCAACTAACTGTTAATGACTGTAGAATTCTCCTAACGTATGAGGGCCAAATGAAATCATGTTTTTACTGTAAGGAAACGACACATTTACAACTAGATTGTCCGCATCGTAGAAGCCGACCGGCTTTGAACGTCAGGCAGCCGACATACAGCACTGTGTTGACTGCTTCTGACGGAACTGGCAATATAAATAACATTACTGAGGATGGTGGAGACGTTAGTTCACCACCACTTCCTAGCTTAGCAGACCTTAATCCTTCGCATGCAGATCTCACAGACATAGACAACACCATGGAACCAGCCGTACAGCACATTAACACAGATGAACCAGCTTCACATACACAGGATATTGACGAAGTAGTACTAGAACCTTCCGCTGAGGGACACACACATAACACAGTGATAGGCCAGACTGTTGAACAGGGACAAGAGGATAGCAAACTTAATGTTAATGCGGCTACCGTAGTGAAATCCTCCTCATGGGCGGAACAGATGGACGTCCTAGAAGACAATGGACCCCAATTACATAAACTCCTTCCAGTGGACATTCATCATGAGCCTGCCAACCATATGATGCCGTCACACCAACACCAATTAGTGCCTGTAGATGTCACTAAAGACACTGAAGTCGCACTTCCTAATATTGACATCGTACAGCAACTTGAGTCTACACTAACACCTGACCTGAGGACGGACTTAGTAGCCGTAGAACAACGAATATTACCTACTGGAAATCTGGATAATAAGACACCCACGCCTATAGTTCCTAAAGATTCGTTCACTCTAACAACGAAAGCTGCCAGTAAAAATAGTGCTCGAGAGGGAGCTAAACCGTATCGTACACAACCCCGCAGTACTTCCCGAAGCCGTCGCAAATCTCCAGAGGCTCGTAAATAGATTTATAATGGGACGCACCTTTGATAGGATATTGTGTACAAGAGAGTTGGTTATATTGCTGATGGTGCAGATTCTGACTCTCGCTACTGTAAACATCAATGTCATCCAAAGCCACCTTAAATTTCAAGTGTTTGAACGATTTCTTCGTTCTAATGATATTGACATTGCTTTTTTACAAGAAGTCGCACTCCCTGTGTTACCCATATCCTCATACTTCAACCAATATATCAACATTGGCAATGCTAGTAGGGGAACAGGATTCCTTACCCGGCACGACCTGAAACTGGAAGGTGTGCACAGTCACCCTTCAGGAAGGATCATATCTGGACACATTAATGACACTACGCTAATAAATATTTATGCACCATCAGGGAGCCACAACCGTGTTCAACGTAAGAACTTCTTTCAGAACGATATACTCCAACACCTGCATAATATGAAAGAAAAAACAATCCTCGCCGGGGACTTTAATTGTGTTCAACGAACAGAAGATTCGACGGGGCAAACTTATGCGACCAACCCTGCCTTAAATGATCTCATAACCTCATTAAACCTGATCGATGTTGTGGATAAGTTGCATGTACCCCTTCCCCACTATACCTACATCCAGTATAACTCCTCCTCCCGCCTTGACCGTATGTATGTTTCCCGAACACTCATTCACCCTAGAACTTACGAGGTGATCCCCGTTAGCTTCACCAATCATCACGCAGTTGTATGTAAAATAAATTTCCCACACAAAGTATACTATATAGGGAGAGGGTACTGGAAACTGAACTGCTCACTGCTACAGGATGATCAATGCACGGAAGCTTTTCTAAGACAATGGAACAAATGGTTACTTCAGAAATGTAAATATAGCGATAGTGCAGAATGGTGGGACCAGTTAATCAAACCGGGGATAAGAAGACTCTTCAAAAATATTGCGTATCAAAAGGCCCAAGAGAGACGCGATACAGCTGACTTCTATTACAGGGTTCTCCGACAGCTCCAGGAGAGGACTAACGCTGGCGAACGAAATTACCATGAGATTGCAGATGTTAAAGATAAACTGTTGACGGTACAGCAGAGGACGCTCACAAAATTAAACGTAACCCTGAAGGATCAAACGGCACTACCTGATGAGGTTGCAAGTGTCTATTATATTGCACGTACACAGCGAGAGCAACAACGCCGGTACATTCATACAATAAGATCGTCCGATGGAAGAGAGGTGACGTCACAAGAAGACATCAGAAGAGAAATTTCCTCATTTTATCAACAATTCTATGCCAGGGAATCTATCGATGTACACGAAGTCAATACCTTGCTTCAGTCCTGCGATGCCCACCTTACTCCAGCAAGTAAAGAACTGCTTGGCATGGACATTACTGATGATGAAATTCAAGCCGTCATAAGAAATCTTCCGACCAATCGCTCTCCAGGAATCGACGGGGTCCCTTATGAATTTTATAAACAGTACTGGTTTATTATTGGCAAAGAATTTTGTGACGTTATCCGCACTATCTTGAGACGTCGTTCCCTATGTAAAACTCACTATGAAGGTATCATAGTTCTCATCCCCAAAAAGAAAGGAACCCTTCAGGTGGAGGACTTCAGGGCTATTACTCTCCTATGCAGTGATTATAAAATACTAACCAGAGTGTTATCCCGTCGTATGAAGACAGTCCTCATAGATATAATCGGACCCGAACAGTGTTGCAGCGTTCCCGGAAGTACAATTTTGACCAATTTAAGAACACTACGTGATATCCATCTGAAAACAGCCTCTCAGCCGAGTGACCACCTCAGTCTCCTGAATATAGATCTTGATAAAGCATTTGATTGTATTAGCCATCAGTACCTCTACATCGTTTTAAAGCACTTCCAATTCCCTGACACAGTGATCGATTACATTCGAATGATAAACTGCCACTCTATATCTCGAATCCTTGTTAACGGCTTCCTCTCGACGCCCATACCGATAGAAAGATCAGTAAGACAGGGATGCCCCCTCTCCATGTTACTCTTCGTCATAGGCCTGGAACCATTTATTAGGACACTTCAACCAAAGTTACAAGGATACAGAGTGAATATCCATACCTTTTCAATGTGTGTTTACGCAGATGACATATCGATATTAGTCAGAGGTGAACAGGACATTCAACATATCTCTCAAGCTCTCAGCACATACAGCGCCGGTTCAGGGGCAAAAGCCAATCCAAGGAAAACTACTTTACTGAACTTAAACGATGGGCCCGGCATCGTACAGAAGGACTGGTTTAACATTGTTGATGAAGTGAAGATCCTTGGTATTAAATGGACAAAGACTGTGATAGGTACTTTAGAAACCAACTGGGCTACTGTTATTGCTAATGTTAGGGGTGTGATGATGAAATTTCGTACACGAACTTTGAATATAACTCAACGGATTGTGGTGACAAACATCTATGCTCTCTCAAAGGTTTGGTACTTAGCTCAAGTGTTCCCGCTACCCAACAACTTTGAAAGCCAGCTCTCAAAATATATTGGCTGGTTCATCTGGCAAGGCTATTTATTTAGAGTACAACGGGAACAGCTGTATCTTCCATGTAAACTTGGTGGATTAGGACTCATCGCACACGGAACGAAATGCCAAGCTCTACTTCTTAAAAATGATATTTCTATATTATTACAATCGGACAATTTCTCGAAGGCATTGTACAAAGACACTTGGAGCCCAGATAGCTGTGACTCTAGTTCCTTTCCGAAAATTTTTAGAGATCACCAACTGAAACTCCAAAAGTTCGTCAGTGAACTCCCGTCTGGAACGAATGCTACTACCAAGACCATCTACACTATGTTACGACGAGCTGTGCACTTCACCCCGCGGATTGAGTCCACGGCACTCTACGCCCACTGGTCAACGGTGTGGATCAACTTTAGCCGTATGAAACTCTCGTCCCACGCACGTTCCCAAATATTCCTTTTCCTAAACAATCTGGTACCAACAGCACAACGTCGCTACCAAATACATCTGGAACAATCGCCTTGGTGTACGGTGTGTGGTCAGATGGACACAGTGATACATCGCTTGACAACATGCACACATGCCGTGCGCACATGGAGCTGGTGTAAACGACAGGTGTGTCGCCTCATGAACCTTCCTCTTGGAGACATCGATGACAGGAAACTGATTCGCCTGTCTGTAACGGCCTTTCCTCAGATAAAACAGCAAGCGATTGTATGGCTCCTCGGTCACTACATTACATACATGTTGGACAGTGTTGATGGTGTCATACTACCGGCTCTCTTGTACCACCTAAGGAAAGAGAGATGGAAACTGAGTGAAAGTGGACAGCTAGAAGATAGATATGGCCATTACTTGAACTGTCTTGATATATAATGTGTCTTTGTGTTTTTACGTTTTAGTTTTGAATGAACACCTCGAAGGTATCAGTGATTTTTTTTTTAATACCAGACAGTGCATGAACAAATGAACTATTTCAACACTATTTCACCAATACCTGGCAAGTGCCGATTTATTTCATGTGTGAATGTAAATATTGAAGTATAGAATAAATAAAACTAGTTGAAAAAAAAAGAAAAAGAAAAAATTGGCCGTGCGCGTTGAGGCGCGCGGCTGTGAGCCTGCATCCGGGAGATAGTAGGTTCGAATCCCACTATCGGCAGCCCTGAAGATGGTTTTCCGTGGTTTCCCATTTTCACACCAGGCAAATGCTGGGGCTGTACCTTAATTAAGGCCACGGCCGCTTCCTTCCAACTCCTAGGCATTTCCTATCCCATCGTCGCCATAAGACCTATCTGTGTCGGAGCGACGTAAAGCAATTAGCAGAATAGCGAGTAGATCCCTCGACGTAGGGTGAGCGTCAGGAAGGATATCTTTTTGTAAAAGTGGGCTAAATCCGCAACAAGTGTCCCCATAAAGGAAGAAAAGGGAAAAAAGAAGAAAAAAGGAGAAAAATGTAATAGAACCAAAGTTCGTTCTCATTAGTAACTGCCTGAACAAAAATTTGATTTTATAGCAGGCGTTTAACATGTTTCTATCCAATAATACGGATTTATTTAAATAACCTCGAATGGCCCCGATCTCGGTTGGAATCGAACCCTCTATTTCGAGAACGAAAGGTATAACGACTAACCATCTGCACCACTGAAATAAACAGGGGATGAACCGCTGGTGATATAATTTTTCCGTATGAAGTTGTTACAACACTACATAGCAATTTTAATGACGGAGAATGTTTCGTTACTTCAAACTTTCAAATTTATTTTATCCGTGTACTCCAACGAGAAACAAACTTCAGCTGTTATCATAACGAGGTAGCAGGCTTGCAACCTGATTTGTATTGACATGATAGAAACTAAGGACAATGTTTTTTTTTTCAAAGTATTTTGGTAAAGCTAAATTCGTACTTATTTCCTTGTTTGTCCAAATACGCTGTGCAGAAATAATACCATTTGCAATGCTGGACGTTCGAGACTTGATCAATGCCTTCAGTCGAGGTAAGGAATCATTTATCACGCACATTGAATCATAGTTGCGATAGAATTGTGCCCACTTCCTCTCCCTTCTATAAATTGTACGTGGACATCTATCGAAACGCTAACAATACTAACCTCGCATATTTTTGCTTACCTCCAGAGATTTCACGGGGTCTAATGCTTCAGCAAAGCTGTGAAGTTGGCTAACTGTTAACCTAACGAAATTACAAGAGATAAATAAAAACCATAGTCTCGAAGAATAATATTCCTAAATTTTGCAACTCTTACAAGAAAAGTCAAGTTGATCCATCATACTGAAAGGTAAATAGTTACTGCTTCATCTTTCCTTCCTCTTCAATGACATTTCAGCTTTAATCACTTTCAGTCTTTCATTATTCCACTCATCACTCCGGGAGGCCTTCCTCTTCTGTGTTTTCGCTCGGAGAACCTACAGATCTACCTCTACATCATCTAACCATCATAGTGTAGGCATTCCCATTTTAAGCATCCGACAGATTTCTATAAGGATAGCTGTTTAACATAATTATCTTATTCTAATCTAACAATGTGTGTTCTGCCTATCCTATCCTGTTGATCGTTATGAAAGAAAGTACGTCGGTTCTTTTAAATATATTTTTTCAGTTCACATGTTATATTCTCCAAAATCCATAATCATACATATTCATTATCCGAATTGATCACCCATCCAAAGTTAACTCAGAAATGTATCATACTTTGACCCACTGACAAACACAATTTATTATATTAACTCTCAATCTTCTGAAATAAATCAAATCATACACTAAACTAATCAGAAATAGAATTTCAACATTAAAATGTCTTCTGCAGTACACAAACTACTCGTATCATACAATTATGTTCAGAATTACTTATGTCTTAAAAATACACTGACTGACAGAGCAAATGCAACACCAAGAAGGAGTGGTCAGAACTTTATGCCAATTGCAGGGTAGACTGACGTCACTGAGGTATGCTCATGATGTGAAATGCGCCGCTGTGCTGCGCACGTAGCGAACGATAAATGGGACACGGCGTTGGCGAATGGCCCACTTCGTACCGTGATTTCTCAGCCGACAGTCATTGTAGAACGTGTTGTCGTGTGCCACAGGACACGTGTATAGCTAAGAATGCCAGGCCGCCGTCAACGGAGGCATTTCCAGCAGACAGACGACTTTACGAGGGGTATGGTGATCGGGCTGAGAAGGGCAGGTTGGTCGCTTCGTCAAATCGCAGCCGATACCCATAGGGATGTGTCCACGGTGCAGCGCCTGTGGCGAAGATGGTTGGCGCAGGGACATGTGGCACGTGCGAGGGGTCCAGGCGCAGCCCGAGTGACGTCAGCACGCGAGGATCGGCGCATCCGCCACCAAGCGGTGGCAGCCCCGCACGCCACGTCAACCGCCATTCTTCAGCATGTGCAAGACACCCTGGCTGTTCCAATATCGACCAGAACAATTTCCCGTCGATTGGTTGAAGGAGGCCTGCACTCCCGGCGTCCGCTCAGAAGACTACCATTGACTCCACAGCATAGACGTGCACGCCTGGCATGGTGCCGGGCTAGAGCGACTTGGATGAGGGAATGGCGGAACGTCGTGTTCTCCGATGAGTCACGCTTCTGTTCTGTCAGTGATAGTCACCGCAGACGAGTTGTGGCGTCGGCGTGGAGAAAGGTCAAATCCTGCAGTAACTGTGGAGCGCCCTACCGCTAGACAACGCGGCATCATGGTTTGGGGCGCTATTGCGTATGATTCCACGTCACCTCTAGTGCGTATTCAAGGCACGTTAAATGCCCACCGCTACGTGCAGCATGTGCTGCGGCCGGTGGCACTCCCGTACCTTCAGGGGCTGCCCAATGCTCTGTTTCAGCAGGATAATGCCCGCCCACACACTGCTCGCATCTCCCAACAGGCTCTACGAGGTGTACAGATGCTTCCGTGGCCAGCGTACTCTCCGGATCTCTCACCAATCGAACACGTGTGGGATCTCATTGGTCGCCATTTGCAAACTCTGCCCCAGCCTCGTACGGACGACCAACTGTGGCAAATGGTTGACAGAGAATGGAGAACCATCCCTCAGGACACCATCCGCACTCTTATTGACTCTGTACCTCGACGTGTTTCTGCGTGCATCGCCGCTCGCGGTGGTCCTAGATCCTACTGAGTCGATGCCGTGCGCATTGTGTAACCTGCATATCAGTTTGAAATAAACATCAATTATTCGTCCGTGCCGACTCTGTTTTTTCCCCAACTTTCATCCCTTTCGAACCACTCCTCCTTGGTGTTGCATTGTCACTGTCAGTCAGTGTATACATAGCAGCATAATTAAGGAAGTTAAGGATCTCACATGTATTTTTCATGTACATAACCTGAGGTTAGTACGACTAATGGGGTTAAAAATATGATTTTGATTAAGTTTGACTAGGTACCCGATACTTGGTTTTCATGTCGGACAGGGCAAGTTATGGTCAATATTGTGTTAAATTTATTTTTTTCTTTCTCTTGTACAGATTAACAATCAGAAATGTTCGCATCTCTGGAGATGTGAAGTATAAGAAAGTCCACTTCACCTACGGTCGGCTTTGTACAGTCAGCTGGATGTGTTTTGTAACACGGCCCGTAGTTCTCACTCGTATCAATGGCTCTCACTCTCCTCTCCAGAACTACCGTACCTTCTCTCTCCTTTTCGCGACATGCACTTGCATACAGCACTATGAAATTATAAGAAACTGGCACGTTCGCACATAGCGCAGGGGATCTGCTGTAGGTTATAAAAGTCGTGAGTACCACAATAGCCAAGGTTCGAATCTCGACATGTGTACACCGTGATGACGCCAGGCAACGAACACACCAAGTCAGGTCGAGATAACTTCGATGTTAAACGCTTCACTCCATTCTGGCATGGCACATTATTCACACGTGTCAAGAGAACAAGTGCTGTCTCTCGTCCACACTGCACTGTTAGCATTAGTGAGGCAGCGATTCGGTGTGGCGTGTCGCCTATTGCTCCAAAGAGAAGGATACACTTTGGTTGGTGTCAGAGGACATTTAACGTCTACCCCGCCATGATGTAAAGCGAGTTTCTACAAGGCAAGTAGACATTGGGTTATTTCCTTTTTGCTATTTTAATTCACGTCGCACCGACACAGAGAGGTCTTATGACGACGATGGGACAGGAAAGACCTAGGAATGGGAAGGAAGCGGCCGTGGCCTTAATTAAGGTACATCCCCAGTATTTTCCTGATGTGAAAATGGGAAACCACGGAAAACCATCTTCAGGGCTGCCGACAGTGGGGTTCGAACCCACTATCTCCCGGATGCGAGCTTACAGATGCGCGCCCCTAAACGCTCGGCCAACTCGCCTGGTTGGGTATTTTAAACTATACACTAGAAACCGTTCTTAAACTCCGCGGAGCTCATGCAGGTGACCAATATTCCTGAATGTCCACACACGATCCGTAAATGATTACGACATGCCGAACTCCATTTCAGAAAATCTGCCACCAGGGTGTCTCTCTCCGATGAGCAGATTGTCGATCGGTGCGCCTTTGCCGAGATGCAGTTAAATCGTAATTGGAATCATGTGATCTTCTCTGACCAGACTTCTTTCCGTTCTGCCGGAGGTCGTGCTGATTCGTGTTTACAGGCCATGGGGTGATACACGCATTTGGTTAAACCAAGCAAGCTGGCCGTGTGGTTTGGGTCGCGCAGCTGTGAGCTTGCATCTTTGCGTCTCCGAAGACCTTTGATGTGTTAGTGCTAGTTAAACCAATTGCAAAAAATGATATATTTGTTTAACGCAAAACTCTAAAAGATTTTTAAAACATTATGCGTAGAGTAGGACTCGAACCCTGATAACCACTGTACAACTTAAGAAAATTGACCTCTGTTGGTTCGAATATTTTGCCATGAGTAAAATTACCCATTTAAAATATTTTAGGCAAGTATGATCAACACGGAGAATTATAAAAAAGCACATTCCACCCTGTTGGCACTCGACTTCCAAACTCATCCCTCGTACGAATGTTAGAAACATGAGATGTCCTTGAAGGAGAAGTAAGGGTGGAAGGGAATTTTATCTGAATTTCTATTAAGACCTAAGGGTTATTTGATCCTGTTTGATGAAGAGTTACTACATAGTAACAGAGTGCAGTAAAAAGAATGCCGATACTAATACTCCATCCCACGATTTCCTGCTTGATAACTAAGGACTTTCACCTTGATTAACACGGACATGCCGTTAAGTGCTTCACATCGAGCTTCAATTGTCAGTCGTGTCAATCCTTTACTAATTTATTCATTCACTATGGCAGTTTCTCGTCGATTTTAGTTCATTTTATGCAATGACAGTCGCATTTCGTCAGGAACACGTCGTTTAACAATAACAGAGTTGCATTACTTGTTTGCTGTATCTGTACCAACTCACCCGAGGACGATGATACCTGCTACAAGACTTCAAAATTTTTCATGTGTCACTTTTTAATTGTTCAACTGTACATGTCAAATTTTAACCCTATAAATGATTCTACTTTCAGGTTACTTACATGCCACAAAAGTTTGAAAATATTAACTTCTTGAATGATCTAAACTTTTAGGTTATAGAAAGTTCCGGAGAAAATACAACTAGCCAGATATCTGTCCATATAAATGTCTCGCTTTTCATGTGTATTCTTTTAAACATCGATAACTAAATTAAAATCCGCTAGATCGAACACAACTTGCACAAAATTATTCTTTGTGTTCATTCTTCAAGCTCTCATAACAGATTAAGCGACCTTGGTAACTTCTTCGAGAGATTTGATGGCATACTGAATATGTCTTTGGATTTTCAGAAAGATTAGCGCAATTTGAATCCAATTCAATATACTTAGGATTGTCGAATTACACTTAAAAATGGAGGCCCTGGAGCTACGATCACAGTCACCTAAAATTACAAACGTTCTTGCATCTTGGAATGATGTATATTATACGTTCAAAACTACTGCATCAGTATTTGAATAATTTAGAGGTACTCTCTACCTCTGACTTTATTTTTTGAATGTGCTTCACGTATTCTTTTCCCACTTCCCAGAACTGCCTTTGCCACTCACAAATCTTCTTGGTCCAGCTGAGACTTCATCTCATACACGTTCACGTCCAGTCTACACATTGTCCCGTGAGATGATTCAATCTTCGCAACGTGACACTTTGAGATGTTAATTCGCTCGTCGCTTGCTAAGATGAAGCTGAACTAAGCCAAGCTAAGCCAAGCCTGCCTCTGTGTGTGCGTGTTAAACATTCACAAAGGAAATGTTCCTTTTGTTCTCCAAAAACAAGAACACTTAGAGAAACAAAGCTATAATGAGAGTAATTTTCTTTGAGATCTCTACTACATTTCCTCTTCCTTGTCTTGTTATTACAGTGAAGGAGTAAATTCTTCAACTAGAGTTATGTTCATGTTGAGAAGAAGAAGAAAGATGTTTGTTAAGTGATGTTTAAACACTCCCTATGAGATATTCATGAGGAAGACAGGAATGGCAAACAAGTGTCTATCCTATTGCAGGACGTCCCTTAAATTTTAAATCATACACAATGTATTATGCTACATTTTAATTATGAATAACATACTGTACAACTAAAGAAAATTGACCTCCGTTGATTCGAAAGATTGCTATATGTAAAAGCACCCATTCAAATATTTTCTACAAGTTTGTTTCAACACAGAAAATTATGAAAAGCACATTTCACCCCGTTGGCATTCGACTTCCAAACTCATCCCTCGTACGAATGTTAGAAACGTGAGCATTACGTTAAGTCAGGGAAAGATACAAATTTTGTGAGAACTTCGATAGATTTTATGAAGAGAAAAACTCACTTCAGCAATTATCAAAGGTATAACGTGATAGTCAGAAAATTAACAGGTGTCCATCACGCGGCCATCTAATGACATGAGTAGTCTCAGCTTCAAGATTTAGATTTCCCAGACGACACTGTCCTTCTGGCAGGAACTACAGCACATTTTTAGCAATTGATCACAAAGGCAGATAGAATGACTGAATTTGTGGGGCTGCATGTAAGTACGGAGAAGGCTAAGTCGATGCTTATAATTTCAGGGAAAGTATCTGGTCTAGTCGCATGACAGTATGAAAGAATGAGCTGGCAAATAGTGATCGGCTCACATGCCTCGGCAGTTATTTATTTATTTATTTATAACCAGCTGATATGCGCCAATCGTTGACAGATTAGAATTACAGCAGTAATGTCATCTAGCTGAGATGAGTGGCAGCAAAATAGACAAGGAACTCCTTGGGGCTTGGGATATTGTAAGCCACGATATTAGGGTATTCGGGGCTTAGATTTTCAACCTGTCCTTTATGATTCATTTCCCTCGTTTTCTAATCCTCTAATTTTGGTATTCATCTTCATTACCTCCTTATCAATTGGGGTTAAGACTTTATGGATTTGCATCTTATCACGTCAGCAATCACCAACATCGCCCGTTCGTTTCCAAGACGACTGAATAATATTTTCATGTTAGAAATTCTCACCGTTGACGGACTTCGACAGTAATAAAAGTTTACAATTGATAATAGGCTTATCTACAGTTCTAAGTAACTTCACCGTTTTTTCAGTCTGCCGTAATACGAAATATAACACTTAGTACACTAAACGTGATGGTAGATACAGTGGCGAAGCGTGACGTTTTGAAAAGTGTTCTGAGAGTATATTGTCGCTTGCACCGAACCATTTTTACGAGCAATACAGATGCCATTTCATAAAAGTGAAAGACTTGATGATTGATATTACTTTTATGTAAGATAACATCATTTGAAAATGATGAAATGGCACATAATATATTGAACACTTGTGAGCAACAACATCGTAGAAACTGGCAGTATCGATCATACACTAATTGCACATCATGAAAAACGTATGGCAGGCTACTCATGCACTCATAAACATAAAGTTTAAAATTTAATTTCTAACGGAGCTTCTAACGACGGCAGGTTGTGGCATCAAAAATATATATCAAAGCATCGTAGAAATTAGGCCTCTTCATTAAGTCACTCAGAAATTTATTATCAAACGCAATCAAAGAAAGTGTTGTGCTTGGGAAATTCTTTGGAAGGTGTGTATCACTTTTAAGGCCGACAAGCTTCTTTCAGCGGAAGCGCTAGTTGCCGGGATGGTGAGAATGAGGTCAATCAATTTCGTTGCTTCTGGACATGCTTTTTTAAGACCACTGGTATGCAAATATTGGTAGAGGTCATGTGCATTATTTTTTACAGGACAGGACAGACAGTTCACTTTTAACTTTCATGCAGTCAAAATTTCGTCCATATGTCTTCACTAATGACTGTTCGAGAACTCCTTCGCGAAATTGTTTAATTCGCCATTATCAATTAACTGAAGGAACTCCAGCTTGTTAATATCAAAAAATCAATCTGATAGTTGCACGGATATGATGTCATTTATTTCCAAATACAATCGGAGATACGATGTTTTCTTAGTTCCTATAAAACAAATTCTCTGGCGCCTTTGAGGGTAATCTTTCCTCCCTTCATTGTCTTGTAACTTTGACCACATAATTATATCTGATTGTCTGCAAAAACGCTTTAAATTGCCGGATCTCTTTGGAGCAGAAGGCAATATCACATATTTTCTTCTGAAGGATCTGATACATAACATCAGACTGAGGAAGCACTTCAGCAAATGAATTTAATAGGAAATAGAAATCACAGTCTTGCAGGGTAACATAGTAACCCTTGGCTTGAATTCTCGTTCCACCGTCCAATTGGTCTGCATTATCTTTCATTTCTAAGAAATCAAGTAGATCTTTATATAGAGAGGACACAACTTCAACGAGCCTACCAGCATATATCCATCGGGTGGGCGCTACTGTTTGTAATCGTCTCTGTATTCCTATGGCCATAGCAAACAATTATAGTCTGGTCATATTTAACACTGACTAACTTCTATAACCCACTGTCCTGTTCTGTCATCACTGCTATTCCTGCTACTAACTTTTCACCACACTTAAATTCTTGTAGCACTCCAAAGAGATGTTTCGAGTGAGAAACAGCAGAACGGTCTCCGCTTACATCAATGAATCTCAAAAATCTCTCTTGAATTTCGCCTTCGGGACTAACATATCTAAATACAGTCGAGAGTTGTTAGGAACCTCTGTACTTTCCTCCAAAATAACGGAAATAAAGTTTTCTGTCTTAACCTCGTCTTTAATTTCAGTTGTCATAAAAGTAGGTGTGGCTCCATTAATATCATTTTGTATATCAGATGAAAGTCCTGAGAAAACCGCAGATGTTTCTAAGTGGTGCCTAAATACGTCATCTTTTTAGCAATTAATGCTAGTAACTCCCTGTAATTACCTCCGTTATCTGGTTCTTCAGTTTCTTGATGACCCCCGAAAGGTAATCCAAGCTTATTATGCTCGTCATTTTCTTTCTGTAATCGGTACTCAAACAGAACTATATTCTGGACCTTTCGAAGTGAATTATATCGGCAAGAGCGTTGATGTGTGCTTCAGACACCTCAAGGCGTCTCTTTAAAACTCTGGAACGATCTAAATTGTCCACTCCGTCTTCGTTCCAAGTATTATTTTCTGAGGAAAATAGAATACATGACCAGCAGTACAGTTTAATCATTTTTGCACAACCACATAACCAGTCCAGATTTATGTACCACGAGTCATGAAAAAATCGTACTGTTCTTTTCGATTCCTTGAATAAATGTTTAAAAGAAGGCATGGATCTACCTTCTTCAATTATGTTTTTCTCTTCTTAAAAATTTCTTAACGAACATGGCGTGTTCATTAAGCTTTCTATTATACATGAACATTCTGGGCCCGCCAACTCAATTATTCTTGAGGTAGAAACGATTGCACTCATTGAATGGTTTTTTTTTTTTTTTTTTTTTTTTTTGTGCTAATGTATTTCGGTCGCACCGACCAAATCGCCCGGTCATTTTAATGCTTAATACGTTGTGCAGTCCTATAGGCTATCCTTACCCAACATAAATTAATTAAATATTCACAATTTATCAAGACAAGTCACGTCGTATTATAATATTAAAAAAATGCAGTGTTGAGCGCGGCGGAACGGACGGATGAAACAACTCAGCATCGATGTTATAAGCTTTTGTATCCACTTTCCACTGTGTTAACACGACCAGAGAACGTACTAGGATACGCCTCAGTGTCGCGGGGAGAGGGGCCTTGCTGGCGCAGGCGCAGTGATACTCGCCTAGCTGTTAGAAGAGATTCAAAGCGTAACCACTGCATGGAGTGGTAACAGCCTCTCGCTCAGCCTTGAGGGTGGCAAACTGCTGAAACAGAGTACGCGCCACACGTCCAGGGGAAGACACAAAAATATTAAAGAATATTCGATTTTTATATTTTCAAACTGTTACCAGTGGTAACATTGGATACTAGGGCTTCGCCACCGGGTACATATATCACAGCCCCGCACTGTATTTATTACAACGTGTTATTATTACTATTATTATTATTATTATTAAAATTATTATTATTATTATTATTATTATTATTATTATTATTATTATTTTGATTATTATTATTATTCTGGTGTAATAGTGTAAGAATATTTGAAGCTGGAAGGTCTCTATGTTAGTTACAAGTAAAATTATTTCGTATAGGCAGTTGGTAAACACGCAGCTATTTCCAGGTTGGAAATGCATCCAGGGAAAAGTTCGATGAGTCTTACGGAGAGTCCAAATCTGAGACATGGATAGCCTGAAGTCTTCCCCGTAGCTAGCTACGAATACAAGGGCATAACTTCGGTCGTGGTCGAGAAATAGTCACATGTTATCATAGCGCGGGAAATCTCTGGATTATGATTGGACAGACGCGCCTCAGCGAACTTGGACATTTTGAAACGGAGTTGGGATGAGAAAGTCTTACATAAACATTGGAAGGGCGCGATCCAGCGAACATTATCTATTATGACTCAATAACATGAATGAGTGTACGACTGATTATTAACGAACGGAGCAGTGGGGTAGTTTACTTCCTAATACTTATAAAAACCCTTGAGCTAGTGTACTGATCTAGTATATGTACTTGGTCTTCTACATCTCATGCCAATTTTAGGTGATCTATGGCCTGGTTTTGAAGGCATAGACCAACAGAGTGTGTTTGTGCAAGCAAGTGTCTTTAAAGCCAAGTGTTACTGTCAGTGCTTAAAGAGGTACAGTATCAACGCGGTATATCATGTGCTGATGGCGAGAACCGACAATTTGTGTAGATACACGAAAACAGTGAAGGACAATCTATATATATTGTTATGAATAAAACAGCGTGGGTTTTATTACTGTAATTTATTTCAAGATGACCCAATAAATGTACACACACATTATAATACTGTACCAATAATGATATTGGTACTTATTATTAAATAAATATGTATATGACCGATAGGTAACATCACACATAATAAATTCTATTCAACTGTGAATGGCCACACTTACTAATGGCCGTCTGTTTACAAGTCTCTCTTCTGTTCACACACCAGGGAGTCCCGGCCGGTTGGAATTACCGGGAATTACTACTACAAGTCCAGTCACCTCATACAGCAGCTGCTAGACTTGAACACAATATTACTGGTTACACATTAAACAATGATTATTCCTTGGTTCGATTCCAGAGACAGTCTTATAATTCACATATGTGCATGAAGTGAACAACTAAACAGCAACAGTATTTAACAGCTGGACGATACTCGTAACAACGAACATTAACACAGGACCAATTACACCCACACTCATGACAACTGCCTCAATCGATGACTCACGGTGGTCCTCCATCTACAGAAACACACACACAGTGCTCTTAGGTAGTCATTCTTTCGTTCCGCACGCTCTCTCCTGCTCAGCCACTCACTGGGCATTCCGGCACAACAACAGCTTCTCGTTCAGACCTCGGTGGGACACTAGTGACAGCGAACACCTCTGTCGCCCCCCAGCCAACGGAATCCCTTCACACTGACCCAGAGTCCACCGGGCAATTTGGCTGTGAGGTTAAGAGCACGCAGCTGTGAGCTTGCATCCGGGAGATAGTGGGTTCCAGCCCCTCTGTTGCCAGCAATGAAGATGGTTTTCCGTGCTTTCATATTTTCACACCAGCCAAATGCTGGGGCTGTACCTTAATTAAGGCTACGGCCGTTTTCTTCCCACTCTTAGGCTTCTCCTATCCCATCGTCGCCATAAGACCTATCTGCGTGGTGCGAAGTAAAACAAATTGTAAAAAAGCCCAACAGTTACTCTGAGGCCAGCACCAACTCTGACTCCACCACGGAGCCCAACACTGACTCCGAGTCCAGCACCAACTGACTGTCCGCGGTTAGCCTCCCTTTTTATAGCTCGGGTGATATGCACCAGAATATTCGCGATGTGGACAGAGATGAAACATTGTCGTTGCATTTCCAAGAAACTCATAGATAAGCCAGCCGACGAGAGCAATGCACGGAAAAGCCAGCCATGCCCTCTTGGCCGGCTGGAAGCTCCCCGGTCGAGTGACTCATTAGTCCCTTCCAAAAAATACCACAGGGCTGGAACATAACAATATATATACTCACCGTGCTCGCTACAAATGGCAGTATAATCCTCGCTGTCGTTTCCCGCTGCTTTTGTCCTAGGGTTATTGAATGTACTAGGAAGTCTTCCAGCAGTTGTAAATGTTTTGAGTGGGAAGTGCATAATTTGTGTATTGATTAACTGATCCTAGCCGTGGTTGGCGGTCCACATAGCCAGCTCCGTACGTTATGTTGCAGCACGGAAAGCATCTTCTGAAGAGGCTTTCTAGTCATGATTATAATTCCCTACCCCGGAGATTCGAATGCGGGAATATAAATTCTGGATAATAATTGTACGTTAAACAGAGCCATGCCATATGACCTTAAAGGGGTATCCTTCAGGATCTTTAACGCAGTGGTTTCCCGTTGCCTTCCGCATCCTAATGCCGTTGACCAATTGTAGGTTCTTCCGCCTTTTGGGACCATTTCCTGTCCCAAGGACAATAGAGTGCCCTAACCTCTACCCGCTCATCCACCCTCAAAGACTTGGTAGAGGGGATCTTCTTATGCCGGAAGATACTCGTTCCCTTCATTCGTTAGCCGCCTGCATACAACAAAATTGTTATAAACAGTCGTTGCCCCCTCTCTACCGCGGGGAGGTGAATGTCAGGATTTCACCGTCATTGAAACTGAGACCATAATGGCTTTTCTCAATTTCTCTGAATCTTCAGAGAGGTTTCAGAATATAGGTAATTATTTTAGAATCAGTCGAGAAGATATTCGAGAACGTAGGTGCTGTTCCTACCTGTTTAATCGTTTTCAGAGGGTTAGATAAGGCCCGAAAGCGATGTACCAGTACACGGCTTTATGCACTCGCCCTGGGAAAGAGAACAATCATGCTCCATCAAAATTCGAGGGATCCATTTAGGTGAACACTGGCGCCCAAATTCCGCGCATTTCAGTCAGTAATTTTATTCATTCCATGGCTATTCATTCATTTATGTTATTTATTTCTAAGACATATATCATGCTTGTAAAAATACACTTATTAGTGAATGAATGACATGTATCGCTCTATGAGAAAATTCTCACATTATATCAAATCACTTATAACTGTACATATATTTGTACAATATTGTTAACGTTGCGTGCATTTGTCAAATGATTGCCAATTTGCAATATTGTGAACAAAGGAGACAAAATATACGACTGCATAAGTCCGTTATCGACTCTTTAGTAAATCTGATAACTTCCTCTGTACTTATAACCAGCTTCACGTCCCTTACATCTAGCGACAACAGCAGTAGTCCAGCTGTGTATTGTGTTTTGTGTTTCGACAGAATGAGAAACTTAAAAGTTATAATTGAGTCAACAGGAAAAATAATGTCTTTCTTGTTAACAAAATATCTACAGAACATTATTATTGCTCACACGGTACAAATATATCAGATATGTGTGTCTTATTATAACCCTCCGTAAGAGTGTTGTGGCATTATGTAGCCATCCCCTTGACGACTTGCGTCTACGAGTCTTTGTCCTGGGCATGGTAAACTGTTTCTGGCTGGTTCTCTCCAGTTAGGCTCTTTAGTTTATACGCCCATCTCAATGGAGCACGTCCTCTGGTCAGAGACTTTCCCTTCAATGATCGTTTTCTCCAGTCCACTGGATCTTCTGACAATGCGACCCAAATACTGATAAATGACGACGGCCTTATTTTGATGCGGAGCTGACTGAAGATTGACTCGTTCGTTTGGTGTGCCGTCCAAGGTATTCGCAATATTCTTCTGTAACATCACATTTCCAAACGGCCGTTCCTGCGGCGATCTGTCAACTTTAAGATCCCAGGTTTCTACTGCGGAGGTGGCAATGGGAAAAATGAGTGCCTGCAATGGCATAAGTTTCGTCGTTACAGTAATGGACGTGTCTTCCCATATGCGAGTAAGCGTTGTTGTGGAAATCCTCGCCATCGTGATACGCCTACGGAACTCCTGCTCGCAGTCCCCAGCGTTAGAGACAACAGATCCGTGGTACTCACAGCGGCTGACCACTACGAAATTAGCTACCCTTGCGGTGTCAGGTTGGTTGATTATAATAATCACTTTGGTCTTCATGATGTTGATTTGAAGCCCATATACTCTGCTATATTCGTCTATCCTTTGCATGATAGTTTATAGCTCGTGCTGATCTTTTGTAATTATGAAAGTGTCGTTTATGTATCGAAGATAACTTATCTATCTGCCTCCGACTACAATTTCACAATTCCAATTTTCAAGTAGGCCTACCTTCCTCGTGATGTACTCGCTGTAGATGTTGAATGGAAGAAGGAATAAGACGCATCCCTGTCTCAAACCAATAGTAGTTGAGAATACATCTGAACAAGTGTCAGTGACTCCTACAATTACCATGTTTGAAGAGTATAATTTCTGGATCAATTGCATTACATGCCTTTGTGTCCCCATTTCGATGAAAACAGTCTACACCTTCGACCATTTCAACATGTGGAAATTTTGTTTTCGTCCCCGAAACACAAGTACATATCGACAATGAACTTTCTGCTTTTCACTTCGCACTGCCCGAGGTAAAATATTTGCTCAAGAATTCCCTTGAGAGCGATTGTTGTGTTAATCTCACAGTGACGAGGGGAGCCCTTTTCGAACTGTGGTATAAAGAGAGGGTGGCCCCATTTTTACTGGCACGTCCCAGATAACCAGATCGTCTGGCAAAGCCTGTGAAGATCGCCAATGCGAAGTTCACCCATGTTCTTCAGCACTTCGGTGGTGATTCCAGCAGAGCCCGGGACTTTCCCACTGCATAGCTTTTTCACTGCACGTTATATCTCTTTTACAAGAATGAATGATTGAAGGCCTTTTTCATTTCCTTCTGGCATGTTTTTAGTTCGACATGAAACAGCTGGATGCAGTACTTCAGCCACACTTTGGCTATGCCTTTCGCGTCAGTAATGATATTCCCTGGCTGTCCTTGATAATCTGCGTCCCGGACATCAATTTTCAAGCCAAGTATTTCATTTTATCATATACAACCTCTGAAAATAAATTTCTGTGAATAGTCCTGTACTACCAACATAGATGAACAATACATGACAGTGAACTTACTGTCCTTCGAAATAGTCCCCCTCCCATAACTATTCACTGCTGAGATAGGCGATACATGTCCTGGAAACTTTGCAAGAAGGCTTCGTTTGGGATGGTGTTCAAAAGCCTCGTCACGTTTCGTTGGATGTCAGGAATATCGTCAAATCTATTTCCTTTCATAGCGAGTTTGAGTCGTGGGATTAGGCTATAACCTTTCTCCGACGAGGGGATCCCGGAGAAGGCCATTCCATGCTCCGCTGTTTCGTTTCAGGGTCGTATCTGAGACACCAGGTATCATCCTCAGTGACAATACAGTTCAAAAAATTTGGTGTCGCATCCGCCGTTTCGACAAAATCCTGTGAAGCCTCTAAACGTGCCTGCTTCTGATTGTCTGTCAAGTGATGAGGCACACGACGAGAACACGTTTTCCTCTTCCCTAACTTCTGGATAACGATTTCTCTCACGGATCCACGGTTAATCTGCAGTTCATCCGCTATCATGCGCACAGTTAATCGCCGATCGTTCGTGGTTAATGTCCTCACCTTCTCAATGTTTTCATCACTGAGTGCGGTCTTCCGCTACGGGGGTTGTCAGAAACACTTTCACGGCCTCCTCGAAAATGGGCGAACCACTCGTACACACACTTCAAGGACAGTGCTTGATCTTCATAAGCACGTACCAGCATCGCATACGTTTCTTTCGGTGTCTTGCCAAGCTTAAAACAAAACTGTACATTGATCTTTTGGTCGTTCATGTTCCTGTTCGCAGTTCAGAACCAACGCACTAAACACGCACTGTGTCAAACAGGTCTTACACGGCACACACACGATGCTAAACTCAACAACGTTGGGAGCAGGTGGTCAAAACCTGCTTCTACGCAGGTGCAGCGTTGTGTGTCGCCAGTGTTGCCGGATCGACCGTTCTGACTTCATTCATCGAACGTTATTATCACAGGTTGTAGTTCCGCGCATTGATTCTTCGTTGCATGGTTCTCTACCTCAGTGCACAGCATATTAATGTGCTCATTGTTTAATGTCATTGTTCGCCTTTATCAGCAATCGTCCCTGGTCTTCTGACTTTGTGAACGTACGTCGGACATTAAGATGTTCCTCAACCAGTGTCAGAGTTTCTTCAGACTTCCAGTGTTGGCGCTTCCCCACGGTGTTTGGTTTTGGGATCTTGTTTGTTGCTTCTGTGATCCTTTTCTATACTCTCTTCCAAGCCTTGCTGCAGCTTCCTTGACAGTCAGGTGATCCAGTATTTCGAAGCTCTTGCTGGGAGGCAAGTGGCTCAGGAGCTATCATTCGAGTCAGTTTCGTTTTGATCACTGGTTTGCTCTCAATTTTACTTCGAGATAGGTTCAGAATAGACGATGATGGGACCCACATTGATCACTAGGTTTCGTTCTAATGTTGCGAAAGAAGGCCCATCGCTATGTATCTACAAGAATGTAATAATTATGATTCCTGTATTGCCCATTCGGAGAAGACCATGTGAACATACGTTTTTTATGTTGTTCGAACATTGCATTCATATAAAATAACAATTATAGGAGACCGGAAATTAAATTTTACATAATTGCTTAAGTATACTTTTTAAATGGAGCAAATATTTCCGGAAATATTTGGAAGTCTGTGAAAAATAATATAATGGTGAATATTTTTGTTATTGTTTTCCCACACAGAGAAAACATTGAAACGTAAAAATGGGACATTATGTTTTAGACAACGTTTATGGACAATTATTCTATGCAGCAAATATGAACGGAGAATTTTGATGTTTCCTTCCCCCCCCCCCCCCCACCGTACTGCTAAACTGCTCTAAACTTGCCTAGTTCAAAATCCGGCTAGCGTTGAACTTAAATACCGAGTTTCCAGAAATTATGTTGAGCCAATTTGCCGTAATCTTCTGACAAAGATGATGATGATGAAGCTTGTTTTTAAAAGGGCCTAACATCTAAGTCATCGGCCCCTAATTCTGACGAAGGAATGGCCTGACTAAACAGAACATCATTTCGTCGTAGGTAGACCGAATTCTATATGAGAAAGAAATATGATATGAAAATTTGAAGTGTGCACAAAAAATTATGATTTTATTCGTGTAGCTGACTGGAATGCACACGACGACATCAACAGCAGAATTTAAAGAGCAGCCACAGTCTTTCTTTGAATGATCAACATATGACTGCCAACTTACCTTTACAGTATTTTGCGTCCGTTATTATGACGATGGCTCTGTATCCAAAGTGATATTTGGAACATGTCAGTGAAGTCAGCTCACAAGCTAACCATTCAGCAAAGATGTCTAGACGAATTCAAAAAAATTACCCACCGTAACAAATTTAGAAATGAAGAAGTCCTGCTCATAATTATCTACTTAGCTTAAACACAGCCATTGCCCAAGAGAAACAGAGATTTTCGGGCCATATTCCACGGATGGATAATGGATAGATCCTAAAACTTGCTCCAATGTGGATAGCCTAAGGCAAACATAACGGAAGAGGGAAACCGCACAACATTAGCAAAGTATCGTTCACAGATGGCTGTCCAGAGGGACACGTTACTTAACCTGAGAGAAAGTATACTTGAGGTGCTACAAGTAAAGAAGTATACAAATCTGTGGAGATGATCTGACTGCGCTACTGAATTGTGGAATTTTGAAAAAATAAGGAGTTCGCACAAATCTATATTGATCCATGGATCATTGTACATGGGACTGCCTTAGCCAGAATGTGTCATTTTGTGTGTATATATGCAAGCATGTACAGTATATTATTATTGAGCATAAGTGATTATTTTCAAACAATCTGCAATATGATATTAAATGTACCGTATCTATTATAATGTTACCATTTCTGACGAAGAAATCATTATATCTGGCACATGATAGCCGAATGACATTGTCGCTGACTTTTCACTAACGCGGCCATGGTTCGAATGCCAGCAAACGCACGTGGTATTTAGAGATAAAAGTCACATGCTTGAAATTCGCACCCACGTAAAGCTGAAGGTCATATGACTACAGTATTTTCAAATCAACTACAAGCTTGCTTTTTTTGCTTGTCTCTGCCGTACTTCTTTTCCTGTCCCTTTTCACACACCTGTGGGGTCGCGAGTGTGAACTATGTTTCACATATAGATTTGACCCAGTTTTACGGTCGGATGCCCTTCCTGACGCCAATCTTGTGTGGAGGAATGTATTCACTATTGCATGTTTCTGTGATGAATGGTGTAGTGTGGTGTCTGCATATGACGAGGAGGGTGTTGAGACGAACACAAAGTCTGCCTGGTGGCCATGATCGATAAGGCGTTGTAGTCTAAATAGTATAACACCGTTGTTAGCTGGTTCGAGTCCCGTTGGCCGAAAAAATTTTCACCATCAGAATCCTGGCCTGCAGGATAAGGGATGTGGTGGTATACCATTTCTAATCATCATTAGATTGCGTGACAAAAGCCTGGATTAAATTCCAAACTTCTCCGCAGTGCTCATATGGAATAAGGGCATATGCTCAGGCTTAAACCTGAGCAGACTCCTTGATGCTATTCAACAGGAGCAGGCTATGTGCCGGCAGCGCGTTTCACCCTCTCTTTCACACCCTCTCACGTCATTCACTTCATCTCATTAACTCCCCTCATGAGGTTAACGTCAGGAAGTGCAATCGCGATTAACCTGTCTAAAGCATTTGATAGGGTGGATCATGGGAGACTACTGGCAAAAATGAGTGCAGTTGGACTAGACAAAAGAGTGACTTAATGGGTTGCTATATTTCTAGAAAATAGATCTCAGAGAATTAGAGTAGGTGAAGCTTTATCTAACCCTGTAATAATTAAGAGGGGGAATTCCTCAAGGCAGTATTATCGGACCTTTATGTTTTCTTATATATATAAATGATATGAGTAAAGGAGTGGAATCGGAGGTAAGGATTTTTGCGGATGATGTTATTCTCTATAGAGTGATAAAAAAGTTACAAGATTGTGAGCAACTGCAACGTGACCTCGAAAATGTTGTAAGATGGACAGCAGGCAATGGCATGTTGATAAACGGGGTTAAAAGTCAGGTTGTGAGTTTCACAAATAGGAAAAGTCCTCTCAGTTTTAATTACTGCGTTGATGGGGTGAAAGGTCCTTTTGGGGATCATTGTAAGTATCTAGGTGTTAATATAAGGAAAGATCTTCATTGGGGTAATCACATAAATGGGATTGTAAATAAAGGGTACAGATCTCTGCACATGGTTATGAGGGTGTTTAGGGGTTGTAGTAAGGATGTAAAGGAGAGGGCATATAAGTCTCTGGTAAGACCCCAACTAGAGTATGGTTCCAGTGTATGGGACCCTCACCAGGATTACCTGATTCAAGAACTGGAAAAAATCCAAAGAAAAGCAGCTCGATTTGTTCTGGGTGATTTCCGACAAAAGAGTAGCGTTGCAAAAATGTTGCAATGTTTGGGTTGGAAAGAATTGAAAGAAAGAAGAAGAGCTGCTCGACTAAGTGGTATGTTCCGAGCTGTCAGCGGAGAGATGGCGTGGAATGACATTAGTAGACGAATAAGTTTGAATAGCTTTTATAAAAGTAGGAAAGATCACAATATGAAGATAAAGTTGGAATTAAAGAGGACAAACTGGGGCAAATATTCATTTATAAGAAGGGGAGTTAGGGATTGGAATAACTTACCAAGGGGTATGTTCAATAAATTTCCAATTTCTTTGAAATCATTTAGGAAAAGGCTAGGAAAGCAACAGATATGGAATCTGCCACCTGGGCGACTGTCCTAAATGCAGATCAGTATTGATTGATTGATTGATTCAATCGGCCATAGAAGTCCGCCCCGAAGGATTCATCTCATCTCAAATCAGACTTCGTAGAAAAACGGGACAAGAGTTGGACAAACAAGTGTTGAAACAAACACAAATGCCCCTAGACATAATAATTAATCACCTGCGAATAAAGTGTTCGAACCAGCCGGAAGTCGAACTCGCCACCCTCTAAACCGAACGCTTCAACCCTAACCATTCAGCCCAGTAGTCGGAGATTGTCTCTGCCGTACAGTTCAGAAATGTTAATGATGCTTGTTGTTTTAAGGGGCCTAACATCGAAGGTCATCGGCCCAGACCGGAGCAGAAATGTTAATATTAATTTCTGTTCAACCAAATCAGCTATCATAAATATAAATGTAACTTTTATTTTCTAAATTTATTAATAGTGTAGTTTCTGTGCTTTAATTAATACTTATATTTTTAAAATTCGAAGTCATTAGACGCTTGATTTTAGAATAATCCAGAGTTCTCGAAAATACGATCTGTTCTTCCGTCTCTCATGGCTCCCCTTCGTGGACGGATCGCCTGCAATTTCGTGGGTGGAATATTTTTTTTACACTGTATCAGATATCAAGAATGTTATTCAACAATTCGGTCGGCTAGGACTTGTGTACTCTTTTCCAAATTCCTGGTGTTCCACTTGGTGAATACCATAGACTACGTAGCTATAGAAGTACATTGACTGACTTTGAATCTATTAGAAGAAGGTATCCCAAATTAATATGAAAATGTTGAGAATTAACAGTATATCTTTCTTTCTTAATCCGTCTACTCTTCAGGGTTGGTTTTCCTTCGGACTCAGCGACGGATCCCACCTCTACCGCCTCAAGGGCAGTGTCCTGGAGCGTGAGACTTTGATTTCGGGCTCTGTTATAAAATTTGAAAAGTTCCACTCAGCGTCAGGAGGTCAACTGAATAGGGAGGGGTTCGATTCCCACCTCAGCCATCCTCGAAGTGGTTTTCCACTCCAGGCAAACGTCGGGAATGTACCAAACCTAAGGTCACGGCCACTTCCTTCCATCTTCCTTATCTATCCCTTCCGACATTCCCATTCTCACCACCAACAAGGCCCATATTCAACGTAGCCGGTGAGACCGCCAGGGCGAGGTACTGGTCCTGCTACCCAGTTGTATCCTCCGACCCAAAGTCTCACACTTCAGGACACGGCCCTTGAGGCCCTAGAGGTGGAATCCCTCGATGAGTCCGAGAAAATAGTCAACCCTGGAGGCTAAACGAATTAAGAAAGAAAGCTAGTTGCTTTACGTCGCACCGACACAGACAGGTCTTTTGGCGACGATGGGACAGGAAAAGGCTAGGAGTAGGAAGGAAGCGGCCATGGCCTTAATTAAGGTACAAGTGTTGAGTGGAGTGAAAATGGGAAACCACGGAAAACCATTTTCAGGGCTGCCGACAGTGGGGTTCGAACCTACTATCTCCCGAACACTGGATTCTGGCCGCACTTAAGCGACTGCAGCTATCGAGCTCGGATAGGAAAGAAAGGAAAAATATTACCTGACTGACCCCATCGACATTGCATTTTACAATACAATCACATATCCCGTGATATGTTGTGAAGACATCATAAATTTCAAAGCAGCTCACTAAGTCGACAGTGAAGCTCGATCAATGGCACTAATGAATCCATAACCGACATAGCAATGGTTAGATTAGATTGGACTATATTACCGTCCCTTAGTGCACGTTCCATGTTATGGGAGCTACCTAACCACGAATATCATGTGTGATTATCGTCTACTGCAGCTCGTCAATAGGTATTTCTTCGTGGGCTAAAGCTGCACCTGCCTTATGCTCATGTGGGTTCTTGATTTTTGTTTTATCTCTGAATTGTATGAGGTGATTTGTATAAAGGTTTACACGGTTCCACACAGGTAAATCCAATACGATTAAAGTGATTTTTGACCATTTCTAGGAATTTTTCATGATGGAAACTCGGTTTAAGTACCCTATGTTCCTCTCATATTGAATAAAAGTGAAATTAGACCTACAAACTACAGTGAGAGATACTATAAGTAAAGGACAAAATGTTAAGGTTTATAGAGAATTTTCTTTTCAAAAGCAGTAAGACAGCAACATCTTGTTCCTAGAGTCGTCTGGTGACGATGGCCTTGCTTATGGCAGAGAGCACTCCAGTGGTATCACGAAATTCACAACTAAGTGTAGGAAAGTCGTCCGCATTCAAATATACCTAGGATATACCACTTACTGCATAGCATATGGTTGATGCGAACTTGCGTTGTTCTGCCTCAATCGAATTCTTGGCTTTGACAGTATGAAAGTGTCTGAGGTATGAGCAGTTCTTTACAAAGCTAGTCTCTGTGATGAATCGTGTGAAAGTGTTGTTCGGCGGAACCAGCTAGTGTATGTATTTAAGCGGGCTTGGCAGATAGCATCTTCTGTCTCAATGAGGAAAATAACGGGAAACCACCTCACACCTCATTTTTCTACTAGGCCTCTTCTGTGGTGGCCCCTTAAGATACCTATTATGGTCGACAGGTTGAGTATCCCGCCGGCCTTTGGGCTGAGGACGCAATATGCATGCACTGTACGGTAGACGTCGGATTATCGAAAGCTCAGTTCCCATGTCCCTTAATCTCATCAAGCAACCCCAAGAAAGTCAAATGCAAAGAACGTTAGTTTGAACTAATCTCCTTAAGATGCCGTCTCCAAACGGAGGTTGGCAATCCGATCTTGATATAACAGAATGATAAGCTTCTTCTTATGTACGTCTTTGCCATCTTCGAATGTCGTTTAGCCCCAAATTTCTCCGTCTCCCAACGAACGTTTCCCCTTATATCTTTCCTTGAATAATTATAATTAGCTGTAATAATTGATACTGCTCGTCCCTCATAACACGTCCTAGATATTACGTTTTCCTTCGTTTTATAATAGAATGTTTTGCAATTCAGCGTTTAGTTTGCAAGCCTAATGAACTAATCGCCTCCACAATTCTCTATTTTCAACTAGCTCTCGGGCCTCGTATAGTTCCATACCTCTCATCCTTAAATCATTAAAACCGGAGTCCAACCATCGTCATTTTGGTCTCTCTCTTCTTTTTCCTTCGCTTGGTCCTACCACTAAAGCAGGTTTATAGGTCATCCATCGAGTTTGTTCCTAACTTAGCCTTTGTCTCCTCAGTACGAGTTCCCTTCTGCCACTGTTCCCATTTGTTTGCACCGAAAATCATTCTCACTCATATTATGTCTGTTATTTACATTTTATGAATAAGGTATCATGAATCCACCCACCATTTACTGCCATACAACAAACTTGGTCTGAAAACAGACGGATAATATTGGTTCCTTCTGATAAATAAGCAAGCTATAGAATACCGTTGACCGAAACTGCGAACTCACTACGTCAGTTTTGCGACATCTTCATTCAGTCCCCATTACTATACAACCAACCTGGGGGAATACACATCCTAAATATAAGGCGTGATCAAAATACTTCCATTTGAGGGCGTTGCTGCACGGACATGTAGACAAAGGGATTAGTGTGGCAGTCGTGTCGTGCGACCACGTGAACAATAACGAAGTTATTAACAAATGCGTCCAAACAGGACCAACGTGCTATTATTCTGTTATTGGCTGCCTAAGTACAAACACCGGCGGACATCCATCGAAGAATGAAGACTGTGTATGGGGCAGCATGTCTTTCTAAAACCACCGTTGTGGAATGGTGCACCAGGTTTCGCGCGGGTCGCGTTTCGACATAAGACTGCGGTCGACCTGGGAGGTCAGCCTCGTCCATTACGGACAACAAGAAGCGGACGGTGGATGTGGCGGTTAGAATGCAAAGTAATTTGGTTTTGTAGGAAGTGTCATGCAACCCGTTGTACCATAATGTAGCAAGAGTAACATAAATTCAAGGAGTTATATAGGCCGTACCCCTAATATCTATGCAAATCTCATAGCATAACCACTGTACGGGGTAGTATATACGTGTTGTTCGCTTAAGTAAATTTGCATTTTAGCCTATCAGTACCTAAAAATCTGGACTCTAATTATCACCCATTCGCTCCCCTCAAAAAGGCCTGTCGGACAACGATGTGCAGCAGGCGGTTACGGACTTTTTCACGCGGCAGAACACAGTGTTTTATCACACGGAGAACTTCAACCTGGTGCGTCGGTAGGATCAGTGCCTCAATGCCTCAATGACTGACTGGCATCCCGATTCAGGACTCTAGGGCCGTAGAACGGAAATATTCTGATAGCCCCTTTGACTTGAAATGATCCATCTATTCTAGTTTTATATTTCCTACCCGACATCCATTCTCAGGTCTCTTCCGAACTGATATCACTTTAGTTTCGGGAATGCAAATTGTACATTTCATGCTCGCTGCGCTTCTTTCCCAGCACCCTGATATTAGACTGCAGGTAAAAATAAATACGTGAGTGAATATCATAGTTTCTTGCATCATAAATTTACCAGAGGTAAGCATTATACTCTCATCTTTCTGAGATATACGGCAGGACGACACTGTGTAAATGAATATTGAGTACACGATTTGAAGTTATAATCTCTCCTAAACAAACCCCGTTTCTTTAGTATTTGAGTGCATTTTCCTCCTTGGTTACGTTAACGATAGCACTCAGTGCCAACATTTCAGTGGACATCACATTGCTAGTTACATGGACAACAGACAGATAGTCTAATCTGCTTGATTAATGGTTCAATTAGATTGTAATTTGACAGGAGAATAATGTACGAAAGTGAGCTCTTTACTAATATCCACCATTAAGTGAGTGGTAAGTAGTGATCCATGTCATAGGACACATTCGTTTACGACGTGAGAGCTGAACTGGAGAGTCATGCATATTCTAGTGTTGTAAGCCGAGGCGAACTTTTCCCCGCGCCCGGTGTGCCCGTGTGACCATTGCCATGCAGAGGGAACCCACCCGAGTCTCGCGAGAATAGTCGACTATTGCATTAGCTCCATGATCCACGCCTCTGTTCCTTCTCTGCTGCGGTTTAGTGGTACACTTGCTACTCGCCAGCCAACCCTTTGGCTCTCTGCAATTTTAATTGTTCTCCTCAGAAATAAGTTCAATTGGGCTGGGGCTTGTTCAACCTCGAAATCATGCTTTATAGAGCTACTTCACTTCATTCTGAAATATAAAAATGGAATTTTTAGTCAAATCAGACAGTCGAATTACCTTAAAGGGCGATATACTTACAAAACATCACCGATAAAGGAAAGGTATATCATAATCTCTGATCATGACAACGAAAACATTCAGGGCCGACGAATTTGAAATATATTCTTCTTCTCCTTCGTCATCTTCCTCTCCTTTACTGACTTTTTTCCCAGTTATCTGCCGTCAGCAGGAATGCAGATTAGTTCATATGTGAAAATATTGACGATAATAAGAATAGGAGAAAAATTTCATTCAAATATTTCTGAAGTTTACTTAGTTCATTTCTCACCTCTCATAATTATTGTCATCTTCGACAACCTCTTTTGTATGGCTTACTATTTCCTGCGCAGTGCGCTGTCAAACCTTGCGATTATCTGAGCTTAATGCTGCTGAATGTGATGAAGAACGTATCGTTCTTCTTGGGTGGCGGTGACATCCGAGCGACATTATGATTGGCTTCTCTCCAGGACGCTGTGATTCGAATACCGGCCAAGTATTTCGGATTTTGGAAATAGGAAGTCCTCTTTGTGGTTCGGATTCCGCGTAAAACTAGAGGTCATGTAGCTAAGATCATGGCATAAACTGTCCGTAAAACTAGAAGCTAGTTTTCTTTAGCCCTTGTACTCGTGGTAATAGTTTTGGGCATATTACTTTTTTTGTAAATCAGCCTCTCTGCAGAGATGGTTTCTTTGACTTCTGTTCAGTTTCTGATTAAACAAAGTTGCAAATAGAATGTCGCAACTTTTAAAGAAAAATATTTAGATAAAACCCTATTTTTTGTCTGGAAAATTACTCAGGTATGACATGTGGTGTTAATTTTTATAATCATTTTTTGTGGCAATTGGCAATCAAGTGCAACCATTGTACTGTAAGGCAGACACCGTCCACAAGGGCGGGTAGTACCTGCCGTGTATATTGTGTGTTAATGTGGTGGAGGTCAGTATCGTGTGTGGTGACGACTTGCACAGATTTTGGGGTCAACACAAGAATCCAATCCCAGAGCGAAGGGAATTGACCATTAACCATTTAAGATTAAAATTCTCGACCCGGCTGGGAATCGAGTCCTGGGCCATCTTAACCGAAGAACCTACGCTAGCCAGGAGTCGAACAGCATTTGAACGGTGCGCGAGCAATATCTCGTATCCCAAAATGCTATTCCTGACTATTATTTTCCTTAAAACTGGCCACGCCTCCCAACCGCACATGGATGTGCAGTCCACCAGAGCAATGGGCGTTGCGTTCATTTTCCTGTGCCACGAAGTAAAGGTGATCATTATTGTACAGTAATGTAGCAAACGCCAACGGGCATAGTCGTGTCGAAATACCGGATCCTGTCGGTGCGACGTAAAACAAATAGCAAAAAAACACCGGATCCCGTGAAATCTCCGAAATTAAGTAACGTAGAGCGTAGTCAAGATTTGGATGGGTTGCCACGCGCTGTTGGTGGGGGGTTAGGGAATGGAGGAGCGGAAAGGAACAGGCCACCCTACCGTACGTAAACTCTGGTTCAGGCACACCTCTGCGGAGGTTCGGACCTGCTTTCGGGCAGAATACACCCTTACCTTTACTGTAGAAATATATATTTTCATGAAGTATTTACGCACTGCTACAATAACATGCATTTAAGGTTCATTTTCCTCTACAGAATTAACACAGGAAAATGAACACAATGAACGTTGGTCTGATGGACTGCATATCCATGTGTGGCTGGGAGGCGTGACCAGTCTTAAAGAGGATAATAGATCGGATGAGCATTGTGGGATACGAGGTATTGCTCGCGCACCGTTGATATGGCGTTATATAATGCTGAAGGTGATATCGGTAGATCGAATCACGAATGAAGAGTTATTGAATGGAGTTGGTGACAGAAGTAGGCCTACTACCTGGAGAAACTTTGCCAGAAGAATAGATTACCAGGCGAATTGGCCGTGCGGTTAGGGGCACGCAGCTGTGAACTTGCAAACGGAATATAGTGGGTTCGAGTCCCACTATCCAGCCCTGAATATTGTTTTCCGTGGTTTCCCATTTTCACACCAGGCAAATGCTGGGGCTGTACCTTAATTAATGCCACGGCCGCTTCCTTCCCACTCCTAGGCCTTTCCAATCTTATCGTCGCCATAAGATCTGCCTGTGTCAGTGCGACGTAAAACAAATTGTAAAAAATAAGAATAGGTAGACTAAAAGGACACATCTTGAGACATCCAAGACTTGTTCAGTTATCTTTCGAGGGAAATGTAGGGAATAAGAACAGCTTCGACAAACATATTACAATAGAACCTGGTTCAGTGCTGTTGGTTTTATGTCCCACTAACTAAATTTACATCTTTCTGAGACACCGAGATGCTGGAATTTTGTTCAACGGGAGTTCGTTTACGTGCCAGTAAATCTAACGACACGATGCTGATGTATTTCACCAAACTCAGCTAGAATTGAACCCACGAACTTTAGCTCAAAAACATTCATCGTACACCTTTACAGAACCCTCTATTATCAGACTGTTTTGACCCGGTGCTGATGAACAAAGATTTTCTCAAAATCTCAATATTAATCAACAATAACAAACTCAGATATTGTTTTATAGTTTTTCTAAGATTTTGCACAGTTATGAAAACTTAGCTACACGCATATACAGTCTAGTTAATTATACCATCGATGTACAGTATACAATCAGCGTTTCTTCTTCTCCCTTAGCACAGAAGATTGAAATACAAACGTGATTTAAATTTACCACTATTTCGTTAATACACCACTCTGCAGAGATTTCATTAGTTGAGAAGTATACAGAATAAGTTAAATAAGTTAATTACAAACATCTCGAGGGAAAATATCAAAGATTATTGCACACGGATAAAGTTTATATCTTAATATATTTATGTAAATACGCAGTAATTGAGTTTACCAGAAATAGATCTCCAGATCCCTCATTGCGTATTTACCTTCACTTCTGTTGTGATATTTGAAAACTTTTGCCCGAAGCTATATATGGTACATATTCCCTCCCACTGAAAGTTGAGAGAAAAGTTTCCGAACCTATTCGAAACACTTCAGTATTCTGCTGTATGAGTTCCGAGAGGAAAGTATAGAACAGAAGTTGAGGAAGGAAGCAGAAGTTTATCTCATGTAAGAAATTTTGAGTAATATTCACCTTCAAGCATAATAAAGATCAATATAGTATTACATTATGACGGCAAAGCTACTCATAAGTTATTTGATGAGAGGATATGATGATAAGTGAAAATAGGTAGTAGATAATTAAATATGTTTCATAGTAGGAACTTGATAGTTCATCCGAAAAATATGTGAAGTTCGAACCCTGACGTTGATTGCAGTTAGTAGTATAATGGGAGAGTTCGGCCGCCACCTCCACCTCAGTCTCCCAGTGGCCACCTCCACCTCCACCTCAGCCAGAGGCCTCCCAGTGGCCACCTCCACCTCCACCTCAGCCAGAGGCCTCCCAGATGCCTCCTCCACCTCCCGCGGGAAATTTGAATTTGTAAACAAAGCCACGTGCTTTTTGACAGCTGTCATCGACAACAACGCTTCGCTAACCTCAGTACTGCCATCTTGACGGGCCTAAACCTCAGTAGTGCCAACTTAACCTCACTAGCTCGAGATAAACAAAGCCACGTGTTTTTTGACAGCCACGTGCTTTTTGACAGATTTGTAAACAAAGCCACGTGCTTTTTGACAGCTGTCATCGACAACAACGCATCGCAAACCTCAGTACTGCCATCTTGACGGGCCTAAACCTCAGTAGTGCCAACTTAACCTCACTAGCATGAGGTAAACAAAGCCACGTGTTTTTTGACAGCCACGTGCTTTTTGACAGATTTGTAAACAAAGCCACGTGCTTTTTGACAGACAACAACGCATCGCTAACCTCAGTACTGCCATCTTGACGGGAATAAACCTCAGTAGTGCCAACTTAACCTAACTAGCTCGAGATAAACAAAGCCACGTGCTTTTTGACAGCCACATGCTTTTTGGCAGCTGCCATCCGCCATCTTTAAACTACAGAGCGCTGTGCTGCCCTCTTGCGTCACCTGTCATCGGCAGTGCTGCCATCTTGGCGGGCCTAAACCTTAGTGCTACCAACTTAACCTCACTAGCTCGAGATAAACAAATCCACGTGCTTTTTGACAGCCACGTGCTTTTTTGACAGCTGTCTTCCGCCATCTTTAATCTATAGAGCACAGTGCTGCCCTCTTTAGCTACTTACCTTTGAAATGTGGTGGCGGATAATTTGAAAAATGCTTTTTGACAGCAGCCATCTTGCATCGCAAACCTCAGTGCTGCCCTCTTTAGCTAGATACCTGTGGTAGCAGACAATTCCACGTGACAGCAGCCATCTTTAATCAAGAGAGCACCGTGCTGCCCTCTATGTGGTGGCGGCAAATTGAAAAATTCCACGTGCTCTTGTTTGGAAACAAACTCACGTGCTTTTTTGACAGCTACCATCCACCATCTTTAATCAACAGAGCACAGTGCTGTACTCTTTAGCTAGATACCTTTGAAATGTGGTGGCGGCAATTTGAAAAATTCTATGTGCTCTTGTTGGGAAACAAAGCCACGTGCTTTTTTGACAGCTGTCATCCGCCATCTTTAATCAATAGAGCACCGTGCTGCTATCATGCGGGCAATTTCATCACCTATCACCCGCCATCTTTAATCTACAGAACACCGTGCTGCCCTCTTTATGGCTACTACCTTAAGCATGTAGTAGCGGGCAATTTGAAAAGTTCTGTTAGCTATCATCCGCCATCTTTAATCAAGAGAGCACCGTGCTGCCATCTTTAGCTAGATACCTTTGAAATGTGGTGGCGGCAAATTGAAAAATTCCACATGCTCTTGTTTGGAAACAAACTCACGTGCTTTTTGACAGCTACCATCCGGCATCTTTAATCAACAGAGCATAGTGCTGCCCTCTTTAGTTTGAAATGTGGTGGCGGCAAATTCCACATGCTCTTGTTTGGTAAACATAGCCACGTGCTTTTTTGACAGCTATCATCCGCCATCTTTGAGCACCGTGCTGCCCTCTTTATCGCAGTAGATGTAAATTCGTCACCTGTCATACGCAGTGCTGCTATCTTTAGCTAGATACCTTTGAAATGTGGTGGTGGATAATTTAAAAAGAAAAATTCTACAGCAGTCCTCTCTCGACGCTAATTGCATAAGATGGCGGCTATACATGACTCCTTAAGGGTGCTTACGCAAGATGGCTGCTATACACAGGTTCTTATGAGACGCCCTTGGGATGCTTGCGCAAGATGGTGGTTATACAAGGCTCCTTATGAGACACCCTAGTGATGCTTGCGCAAGATGGCGGTTGCTCTTATGAGGCGGCTTAAGGGTCCTTGCACAAGATGGCTAGAGACGCCCTAAGGATGCTTGCGCAAAATGGCGGACACAAGATGGCGGCTATACACGTCTCCTTATGAGACTCCTTAAGGGTGCTTGCGCAAGATGGCTGCTGCTCTTAGTTTAGAGGCTAACGTGTCGTGCTAGTTCGATTCATTAAATTTAGGGCTTAAATGCAAAATGTTAAATATCTCGAAAGCAGTGCACCGTAGAGCAAAACGGACAAAATTTTTCTGCCTAATACTTAGGTTCGCAGTATGAGGAACAAGAAAATCATAGTCTAATGATGGGATCAACGGTTCGGTTCCTACTTAGGCCCTTTGGCATTTGCTCTGTTTTAGCTTGTATTGAAGCGAGTCTTCGTAACATGATCAGGTTTAGCTATGGTAGAGAGTATAACGTGCCGTGCAGGTTCGATTCATTAAATTTGGAGGCTTAAATGCAAAATGTTAAATATCTCGAAAACGATGCATCGTAGAGCAAAACGGACAAAATTTTTCTGCCTAATACGTAGGTTCGTAGTATCAGGAACAAGAAAAAACATAGTCTAATGATGAGATCAACGGTTCGATTCCTACTTAAGCCCTTTGCCATTCGCAGCTATCTATTTCTACAAGATGGTGGCTGCTCTTATGAGAAACAAGATGCCTTGAGACGTCCTAGGGATGCTTACGCAAGATGGCAGACACAAAATGGTGACTATACATAGCTCCTTATGAGACGGCCTAGGGGTGCTCGCACAAGATGGCGGCTACTCTTATGAAGAAAGCTAGCTTAGAGGCTACTGCGCAAGATAACAGCTGCTGTTATGCATGTGGTGGAGGGCAATTTGAAATTCTATGTGCTTAATCAACAGAGCACCCTGCTGCCCTCTTTAGCTGAAATGTGGTGGTGGTTAATTTGAAAAATTCTTTTGACAGCTATCATCTTTAAAAAAAGGTGACTATACATAGGCTGTTAAGGCCTTATCATTCTCCTCCTCCTCCTCCTCCTCCTTCTCTACCTCCTCCTCCGCCTCTTATGTCAAGGCATAGCTTTATATCGAACAAGTTTAAACCTGCATCGCGAAGGCAAGCGTGTGCAGCGATAACATTATTGTGCATGTTTAGACTTTCGAAACATAAGAAGAGTAGAATCAAACGCTGTACTCGATACGACATGTGATCAGAACATTGATTGATGCGTTCAGAAAACAAAATAAGTGATCAAGACTAGAATCGAACAATGTACTCAATACATCATGTGTTTAGAATATGTCAGGGGATACGCTTGTTCTAAGAAGATCAGATTGAAACATAACAAGACTAGAATAGAACACTGTAATCGATGTTGTTAACTTCAACATCTGATCAGAACATTGATTGATGTGTTCAGAACACAAAATAAGTGATCATGACTAGAATCGAACACTGTACTCGATACAACATGTGATCAGAACATTGATCGATGTGTTCAGAACACGAAATAAGTGATCAAGACTAGAATCGAACACTGTACTCAATACAACATGTGTTTAGAACATGTTAGGGGGTACCCTCGTTCTAAGAAGATCAGAATGAAACATAACAAGACTAGAATCGAACACTGTAATCGATGTTGTTAACCTCAACATATGATCAGAACATTGTTTGATGTGTTCAGAGCAAAAGTACAATTTTGATGATTTGCGCAGCTAACTCGCTCGGTAAACGATATAGCCAAAGTATAACTTCAAATTATTTACCTTCCATCATTCGTCTTGTGTGTAAAAATCAGTCGAACAAGTTATCGCATAAACATGGCTGAAAAAAAATCGTGATAGGGTATGGAACCCAGGGGTTGCATCTTATCAGAAGGGCAAAAAGGATGAAAGGACTCTTCCTCCTCCTTACCGCACATTCCTTGGCTAAAGGGCTAATGGGCTAAAGGGCTAATGGGCTAAAGGGCTAAAGGGCTAATGGGCTAAAGGGCTAAAGGGCTAAAGGTGCAACAACCTCATCGATCGCTATCAGCAAGAACGCTTGTACTTTGTTAAGTGTAGAAAATTAATCTTTATTGGTAAATGGTTTTATGTTCAGAACAAGGAATGGAACCTAGGGGTTACATCTTACCTAATAAAATCCCCGAGGTGCGATGAGTTACGTTTTTCGAACTAGTGTTTGGAACCCTGAACTTTTCAAGATGGCAAGAGTGAGGTTAGCAATGTTCTGTTGTTGGATTTTAAATTCCGCGCTACAACATGCATAAGGTGGCAGCCCTTGAGGTTTACTCCCGTAAAGATGGCAAGAGTGAGGTTAGCAATGTTCCGTTGTTGGATTTTTAAAATTCCCCGCTATAACATGCAAAAGGTGGCAGCCTTGAGGTTTACCGCCGTAAAGATGGCAGCAGTGAGGTTAGCGACGCTCCATTGTCCTTCAAAGTGAGGTTAGGGTTCGTCAAGAAGACAGCTGTCAAAAAAGCACGTGGCTATGTTTACCAAACAAGAGCACGTGATCGTGACGTCACGGTCACGTAATCAATCCTTAGCTCGACGTCGCTAAGAGCAGCATTAGGATTAGCTATTCTTAAAAGTCTTGGGAACAGAGCAGCAGTATGAATTGCTATGTTTTAAAGCGTGTACACATTACCTATCGACTTTGCATGTATCGACTCTCGTACTAAACTTCTGCAGGTAGATTGTGCTGCTATCTTAGCATAACTTATACGCATGAACTTAAAGTACAGAGAATAGCTATGTCTCAAAGCGTGTACACATTACTTATTGATTTTGCATGCAACAAATATCGTACTAAACTTCTTCCTCTAGATTGTACTGCTATCTTAGCATAACTTACACACATGAACTTAAAAGTAGAAAGAATAGCCATGTTTCAAAGCGTGTACACATTACTTATTGATTTTGCATGCATCAAATATCGTACTAAACTCCTTCCGCTAGATTGTGCTGCTATCTTAACACAACCTATACGCATGACCTTAAAGTAAAAAGGTGTGTACACATCACCTATCGATTTTGCATGCATCGAATCTCGTACTGAACTTCGTCCGCTAGATTGTGCTGGTATCTTAGCATAACTTATACACATGAACTTAAAAGTACAAAGAATAGCCATGTTTCAAAGCGTGTACACATCAACTATCGAATATGCATGTATTGACTCTCATACTAAACTCCTTCCGCTAGATCGTGCTGCTATCTTAGCATAACCAATACGCATGACCTTAAAGTAAAAAGAATAGCCATGTTTCAAAGTGTGTACACATTACCTATCGACTTTGCATGCAACAAATATTGTACTAAACTTCTTCCGCTAGGTTGTGCTGCTATCTTAGCATAACCTGTACGCATGAACTTAAAGTACAAAGAATAGCCATGTTTCAAAGCGTGTACACATTACCTATCGACTTTGCATGTATCGACTCTCGTACTAAACTTCTGCAGGTAGATTGTGCTGCTATCTTAGCATAACTTATACGCATGAACTTAAAGTACAGAGAATAGCTATGTCTCAAAGCGTGTACACATTACTTATTGATTTTGCATGCAACAAATATCGTACTAAACTTCTTCCTCTAGATTGTACTGCTATCTTAGCATAACTTATACACATGAACTTATAAGTAGAAAGAATAGCCATGTTTCAAAGCGTGTACACATTACTTATTGATTTTGCATGCATCAAATATCGTACTAAACTCCTTCCGCTAGATTGTGCTGCTATCTTAACACAACCTATACGCATGACCTTAAAGTAAAAAGGTGTGTACACATCACCTATCGATTTTGCATGCATCAAATCTCGTACTGAACTTCGTCCGCTAGATTGTGCTGGTATCTTAGCATAACTTATACACATGAACTTAAAAGTACAAAGAATAGCCATGTTTCAAAGCGTGTACACATCAACTATCGAATTTGCATGTATTGACTCTCGTACTAAACTCCTTCCGCTAGATCGTGCTGCTATCTTAGCATAACCAATACGCATGACCTTAAAGTAAAAAAGAATAGCCATGTTTCAAAGTGTGTACACATTACCTATCGACTTTGCATGCAACAAATATTGTACTAAACTTCTTCCGCTAGGTTGTGCTGCTATCTTAGCATAACCTGTACGCATGTACTTAAAGTACAAAGAATAGCCATGTTTCAAAGCGTGTACACATTACTTATTGATTTTGCATGCATCAAATCTCGTACTAAATTTATTCCGCTAGATTGTGCTGCTATCTTAGCATAACCTATACCAATGAACTTAAAGTACAATGATTAGTCATGTTTCAAAGCGTGTACACATCAACTATCGAATTTGCATGTATCGACTCTCGTACTAAACTTCTGCAGGTAGATTGTGCTGCTATCTTAGCATAACTAAGACGCATGAACTTAAAGTACAAAGAATAGCTATGTCTCAAAGCATGTACACATTACCTATCGATTTTACAAGCATCGACTCTCGTACTAAACTTCTTCCGCTAGATTGTGCTGGTATCTTAGCATAACCTATACGCATGGCCTTAAGGTACAAAGAATAGCCATGTTTCAAAGCGTGTACACATTACCTATCGATTTTGCATGCATTGACTCTCGTACTAAACTTCTTCCGCTAGATTGTGCTGACATCTTAGCATAACTTATACACATGAACTTAAAAGTACAAAGAATAGCCATGTTTCAAAGCATGTACACATTACCTATGGATTTTGCATGCATTGACTCTCGTACTAATCTCCTCCCGCTAGATTGTGCTGCTATCCTAGCATAACCTATACGCATGACCTTAAAGTAAAAAGAATAGCCATGTTTCAAAGTGTGTACACATCACCTATCGATTTGCATGCAACAAATATCGTACTAAACTTCTTCCGCTAGATTGTGCTGCTATCTTAGCATAACTATGATGCATGAACTGAAAGTACGAAGAATAACCATGTTTTAAAGCGTGTACTCATTACTTATCGATTTTACATACATCGACTCTCGTACTAAACTTCTTGCGCTAGATTGTGCCGCTATCTTAGCATAACCTGTACGCATGAACTTAAAGTACAAAGAATAGCCTTGTTTCGAAGCGTTTACACATTACCTAATGATTTTGCACGAAACGACTAGCATACTAAACATTTCCCACTAGACTGTGCTAAAATCATGTAAGTGTGCTGCTATCTTAGCATAACCTATCGATTTTACATGCATCTACTATCGTACTAGACTTCTTCCGCTAGAGCATGTAGCAATCGCTTTTGAGTATCCCTAACCCATGTGCATGAACTTAAAGCATAAAGATGAGCTATGTTCTAAAGCGTGTACACATCACCTATCGATAATGTATGTATCGAATATCGTACTAAACTTCTCCAGCTAGAGCGTACGAGTATCGCTTGTGCGTGCACGAACTTAAAGCATAAAGAATAGCAATGTATAAAAATCTTGTAAACAAAGCAGCAGCATTACGTATAGTTAAGATTAAATGCGTGCACACATCATGTATCCATGACGCACACAGTACTAAACTTATTCCATTAGAATGTACAAAGTTCGCATGTGTTTGTGCTGCTATCTTAGCATAGCCTATGTATATGAACTTAAAGCTTAAAGAATAGTGATGTATAAAAATCTTGTGAACATAGCAGAGTGTTAACTACGTAGGTGTAGACATTGAACTTTACATGCTGAGGCAGCATACTACGTGACCGTGACGTCACGACTATGTGCTCTTCTTTGGTAAACATAGCCACGTGCTTATTTGACAGCTGTCTTCTTGACGAACCCTAACCTCACTTTGAAGGACAATGGAGCGTCGCTAACCTCACTGCTGCCATCTTTACGGCGGTAAACCTCAAGGCTGCCACCTTTTGCATGTTATAGCGGGGAATTTTAAAAATCCAACAACGGAACATTGCTAACCTCACTCTTGCCATCTTTACGGGAATAAACCTCAAGGGCTGCCACCTTATGCATGTTGTAGCGCGGAATTTAAAATCCAACAACAGAACATTGCTAACCTCACTCTTGCCATCTTGAAAAGTTCAGTGTTCCAAACACTAGTTCGAAAAACGTAACTCATCGCACCTCGGGGATTTTATTAGGTAAGACGTAACCCCTAGGTTCCATTCCTTGTTCTGAACATAAAACCATTTACCAATAAAGATTAATTTTCTACACTTAACAAAGTACAAGCGTTCTTGCTGATAGCGATCGATGAGGTTGTTGCACCTTTAGCCCTTTAGCCCTTTAGCCCATTAGCCCTTTAGCCCTTTAGCCCATTAGCCCTTTAGCCCATTAGCCCTTTAGCCAAGGAATGTGCGGTAAGGAGGAGGAAGAGTCCTTTCATCCTTTTTGCCCTTCTGATAAGATGTAACCCCTGGGTTCCATACCCTATCACGATTTTTTTTTAGCCATGTTTATGCGATAACTTGTTCGACTGATTTTTACACACAAGACGAATGATGGAAGGTAAATAATTTGAAGTTATACTTTGGCTATATCGTTTACCGAGCGAGTTAGCTGCGCAAATCATCAAAATTGTACTTTTGCTCTGAACACATCAAACAATGTTCTGATCATATGTTGGGGTTAACAACATCGATTACAGTGTTCGATTCTAGTCTTGTTATGTTTCATTCTGATCTTCTTAGAACGAGGGTACCCCCTAACATGTTCTAAACACATGTTGTATTGAGTACAGTGTTCGATTCTAGTCTTGATCACTTATTTCGTGTTCTGAACACATCGATCAATGTTCTGATCACATGTTGTATCGAGTACAGTGTTCGATTCTAGTCATGATCACTTATTTTGTGTTCTGAACACATCAATCAATGTTCTGATCAGATGTTGAAGTTAACAACATCGATTACAGTGTTCTATTCTAGTCTTGTTATGTTTCAATCTGATCTTCTTAGAACAAGCGTATCCCCTGACATATTCTAAACACATGATGTATTGAGTACATTGTTCGATTCTAGTCTTGATCACTTATTTTGTTTTCTGAACGCATCAATCAATGTTCTGATCACATGTCGTATCGAGTACAGCGTTTGATTCTACTCTTCTTATGTTTCGAAAGTCTAAACATGCACAATAATGTTATCGCTGCACACGCTTGCCTTCGCGATGCAGGTTTAAACTTGTTCGATATAAAGCTATGCCTTGACATAAGAGGCGGAGGAGGAGGTAGAGAAGGAGGAGGAGGAGGAGGAGGAGAATGATAAGGCCTTAACAGCCTATGTATAGTCACCTTTGTTTAAAGATGATAGCTGTCAAAAGAATTTTTCAAATTATCCACCACCACATTTCAGCTAAAGATGGCAGCAGGGTGCTCTGTTGATTAAGCACATAGAATTTCAAATTGCCCTCCACCACATGCATAACAGCAGCTGTTATCTTGCGCAGTAGCCTCTAAGCTAGCTTTCTTCATAAGAGTAGCCGCCATCTTGTGCGAGCACCCCTAGGCCGTCTCATAAGGAGCTATGTATAGTCACCATTTTGTGTCTGCCATCTTGCGTAAGCATCCCTAGGACGTCTCAAGGCATCTTGTTTCTCATAAGAGCAGCCACCATCTTGTAGAAATAGATAGCTGCGAATGGCAAAGGGCTTAAGTAGGAATCGAACCGTTGATCTCATCATTAGACTATGTTTTTTCTTGTTCCTGATACTACGAACCTACGTATTAGGCGGAAAAATTTTGTCCGTTTTGCTCTACGATGCATCGTTTTCGAGATATTTAACATTTTGCATTTAAGCCTCCAAATTTAATGAATCGAACCTGCACGGCACGTTATACTCTCTACCATAGCTAAACCTGATCATGTTACGAAGACTCGCTTCAATACAAGCTAAAACAGAGCAAATGCCAAAGGGCCTAAGTAGGAACCGAACCGTTGATCCCATCATTAGACTATGATTTTCTTGTTCCTCATACTGCGAACCTGGGTATTAGGCAGAAAAATTTTGTCCGTTTTGCTCTACGGTGCACTGCTTTCGAGATATTTAACATTTTGCATTTTAGCCCTAAATTTCATGAATCGAACTAGCACGACACGTTAGCCTCTAAACTAAGAGCAGCAGCCATCTTGCGCAAGCACCCTTAAGGCGTCTCATAAGGAGACGTGTATAGCCGCCATCTTGTGTCCGCCATCTTGCGCAAGCATCCTTAGGGCGTCTCTAGCCATCTTGTGCAAGGACCCTTAAGCCGCCTCATAAGAGCAACCGCCATCTTGCGCAAGCATCACTAGGGTGTCTCATAAGGAGCCTTGTATAACCACCATCTTGCGCAAGCATCCCAAGGGCGTCTCATAAGAACCTGTGTATAGCAGCCATCTTGCGTAAGCACCCTTAAGGAGTCATGTATAGCCGCCATCTTATGCAATTAGCGTCGAGAGAGGACTGCTGTAGAATTTTTCTTTTTAAATTATCCACCACCACATTTCAAAGGTATCTAGCTAAAGATAGCAGCACTGCGTATGACAGGTGACGAATTTACATCTACTGCGATAAAGAGGGCAGCACGGTGCTCAAAGATGGCGGATGATAGCTGTCAAAAAAGCACGTGGCTATGTTTACCAAACAAGAGCATGTGGAATTTGCCGCCACCACATTTCAAACTAAAGAGGGCAGCACTATGCTCTGTTGATTAAAGATGCCGGATGGTAGCTGTCAAAAAGCACGTGAGTTTGTTTCCAAACAAGAGCATGTGGAATTTTTCAATTTGCCGCCACCACATTTCAAAGGTATCTAGCTAAAGATGGCAGCACGGTGCTCTCTTGATTAAAGATGGCGGATGATAGCTAACAGAACTTTTCAAATTGCCCGCTACTACATGCTTAAGGTAGTAGCCATAAAGAGGGCAGCACGGTGTTCTGTAGATTAAAGATGGCGGGTGATAGGTGATGAAATTGCCCGCATGATAGCAGCACGGTGCTCTATTGATTAAAGATGGCGGATGACAGCTGTCAAAAAAGCACGTGGCTTTGTTTCCCAACAAGAGCACATAGAATTTTTCAAATTGCCGCCCCCACATTTCAAAGGTATCTAGCTAAAGAGTACAGCACTGTGCTCTGTTGATTAAAGATGGTGGATGGTAGCTGTCAAAAAAGCACGTGAGTTTGTTTCCAAACAAGAGCACGTGGAATTTTTCAATTTGCCGCCACCACATAGAGGGCAGCACGGTGCTCTCTTGATTAAAGATGGCTGCTGTCACGTGGAATTGTCTGCTACCACAGGTATCTAGCTAAAGAGGGCAGCACTGAGGTTTGCGATGCAAGATGGCTGCTGTCAAAAAGCATTTTTCAAATTATCCGCCACCACATTTCAAAGGTAAGTAGCTAAAGAGGGCAGCACTGTGCTCTATAGATTAAAGATGGCGGATGACAGCTGTCAAAAAAGCACGTGGCTGTCAAAAAGCACGTGGATTTGTTTATCTCGAGCTAGTGAGGTTAAGTTGGTAGCACTAAGGTTTAGGCCCGCCAAGATGGCAGCACTGCCGATGACAGGTGACGCAAGAGGGCAGCACAGCGCTCTGTAGTTTAAAGATGGCGGATGGCAGCTGTCAAAAAGCATGTGGCTGTCAAAAAGCACGTGGCTTTGTTTATCTCGAGCTAGTTAGGTTAAGTTGGCACTACTGAGGTTTATTCCCGTCAAGATGGCAGTACTGAGGTTAGCGATGCGTTGTTGTCTGTCAAAAAGCACGTGGCTTTGTTTACAAATCTGTCAAAAAGCACGTGGCTGTCAAAAAACACGTGGCTTTGTTTACCTCATGCTAGTGAGGTTAAGTTGGCACTACTGAGGTTTAGGCCCGTCAAGATGGCAGTACTGAGGTTTGCGATGCGTTGTTGTCGATGACAGCTGTCAAAAAGCACGTGGCTTTGTTTACAAATCTGTCAAAAAGCACGTGGCTGTCAAAAAACACGTGGGTTTGTTTATCTCGAGCTAGTGAGGTTAAGTTGGCACTACTGAGGTTTAGGCCCGTCAAGATGGCAGTACTGAGGTTAGCGATGCGTTGTTGTCGATGACAGCTGTCAGAAAGCACGTGGCTTTGTTTACAAATTCAAATTTCCCGCGGGAGGTGGAGGAGGCATCTGGGAGGCCTCTGGCTGAGGTGGAGGTGGAGGTGGCCACTGGGAGGCCTCTGGCTGAGGTGGAGGTGGAGGTGGCCACTGGGAGCCTGAGGTGGAGGTGGCGGCCGAACTCTCCCATTATACTACTGCAGTTGTCTTAAGAGTATATTTCCGTACATGTAACTATACATTTTCAAAGTGCCTGTGTGCTTCCTAGAACCAAATAATCACTGTTAAACCCGCTATCTTAAACTCTAAAATGACACAGATAATTGTACCACTTCTGTGCATATACTGCCAACGGCCGTAGCCTTGTTGAAACACCGGATCCCGTGAGATCTCCGAAGTTAAGCAACATTGGGCGTGATCAAGGTTTGAATGGGATGCCACGCGCTGTTGGTGGGGATAAGGGAATGGAGGAGCGGAAAGGAACTAGCCACCCTAACGTACGTAGGTTCGGACCTGCCTTCGGGCAGAATACACCCTTTGTACAGACTGAACTGACATAGTGCGACCCTCAGTCCAGTTGCCGGTTATTCCATGTACCGTGTCTGGGCAAGTGGATGACGCAATAGCCACCTGACCCATATAACTCGCCCGGTATCCGGACATTTAGCACCACGGACATTTCGTACCATTTGATTTTTGAGGACATTTCGCACCACCTAGGTCGTTATCTACCTGCGAGCGGTTTTCCTGTAATCTCCAAATATTTACGCCAGGACAATCCGTACCACTTGATGACAGATGAGAATTCCATTTCCGTGTACTGCGCCAGCGGGAGTAATGAACCTGACAGGCACAGTTCAGAAATCACAAACAACTGAAGAAAACTTCTATATTATTTTAATTGTCCCTTAAACTAAAATTATCACGTATGTTTGAACAAATATTATCATAAGAAAGTCGATTTTTAAATGTGTAAATGTGGAAACAATACTATAAAAACATACATCTTGTTCGGACACAATGTGCCTGACGAGCACAAGAATAGATAGTATTACTATTAGTGTGAACATTCATAAACTACTGCATTATTTCTTCATCAAGTAAGTAAAATAAAATATTCTGATCAACTGGCCAATATGGACTTGGGAAACAGGAAGCTACTGAAAGGTGGAAATTGCTGGGTCCCCGCGAATTATGAATACGAGATAAGAATTAACACGCTTGACCGTCAGATCAGTTGCGTCCGACTCCAGTAGTGGTCACACCGTACGGCTTTTAAAATTTTGGAATTGTAACATTGAGTTGTGTACTCAGACTAAGGGCGGTTTGAGTGCGCACTTCGAGGGATATGCATATAGGAAGAAGCGTCAGGCGAAGGACGATACTGTTACACGGATTTGTATAAAGCAACTATCGGAAAAGTGTTGTGTGATTATAAAATCAAGAGGAAATAAAGTTATTAGTGGCCCTTCAAGCAGGCGCGTGTGTGGATTTCCGAACGATGTGCAGCTAGAAGTGAACAAACGGACGCAACTGGTGAAGAAAAGGGTGCGGGAGGAAGAAACACCTATTTCAACAATACACACCCAGGCTCTACGCGATCTGCATGACAAAGGTTAGTGTAGTTCTTCATTCTGTAGCTTCTTACATAAATTATCACTAAAATTTTCTATTTTATTTTACAACACAATACACACTTAAGAGTAGGTATCGTTCTAGTGCTAAATTACATTTGGAATTTTAAATTTGTTATAGCGAAAGATTACATAAAAATAATAAGTATAAAATGAAGAAGTTGGGTAGACTATTATATAATATTCTGTGAGACTCCTTCAACAATAGCTACGGTTAAAGTTAAATTATACCACATATTTATAAAGATACTGTATTTACACTACAACTAGACTAAGCTCCGGTTTATTCAACCTCAGTTAACATTTAACTGCCTGTTAGTTTAATTGAACAGTGAACTTAACCAAATTCGCGTTTAATCAACATTGGTTAAGACTAAAAATCTGTTAAACACTCAGTCATCTTAATTGCCTAGATTCAAGCAGTTAAATTCTCTGTTAGCTCAAAATATTGCAGGTGTATTAGATGCAGAACTTCTGTATCATTATATATAGAATATGATAGGCCTTTACCAGAAAGAGTTAGAAACGGAAGAAATTATTTTCATACAGTTGTTTGATTGTGCGTTGGTTAACGTTAGTATGTTCATTAAATTCACTACAAATTTTCTGGCATGCGTCAGTTTTAGCTTTGACCACGGGCCCATTAGTCTGCTTTCTTTCTATAGTAGGTATGCAGTGTTCTCTCCAGAAATTTTCGCCAGCCGTGTGGCAGGAATGAGCAGTCGGGCAGGAAATACTACGTAAAATGTTAATATTATCAAACTTCAGTTTATTCCCCTCAGAACAATAACAGTAATATCAGACTGGTAAACATTAACTGCAAAATTGAACTATTTTAGTATTATCACGAAGAAGACATAAGAGCGTTTTGAACTTCCCGCGTTCCGCTGCCCGTTCATCACCATGTAACACCGGGACTTATCGCTCGGTTGCTGTGGTGTGCCAGGCGGAATCTGGTGTTCGCATACTAATCCGCGCACGATAGGAGGAACTCGGATGAAATTCACGCAGTTGTGCGGACAATAATGAAGATTTATCATTTAAATAAACAGTTTTGCAGTATTTATATTCTAATTTGGAACAGCCTTTGACTCAAATATGTTACGAAACTGACACATATTTATGTTATGGTAGCCGGGAAGTCTGTAATAATGGCTAGGGTGCTAGGGAGAACACTTGTTATATACTTGGAAATAATGTTCAAAAGAAGAGAAATTTTAACCACGCATTCTCTTATCGGCTTTTTTTCATATTGCTCTATAGAACAACAGAAAATTCACGATCAAGACAATAAATTCTAATAAATATTGACTTCATGCGATGGTTTACAGCTGTATTCAAACAAAAGCGCATCACAGCGCGCTTACAAACTGTATGGTTCTGCCACTGCCTCCTAGATTATCACTGATCTTGATTCTTGTGAGAGTTAAAACCGTGTTAGCTAACAGTTCCAGGAAATGTTTGGATAAACGCAAGAATCTTAACATGCTGCTAAATTTTTAAAGCTATGTTAATAAACAGTGTGTTAGTGTACTTTTAGCTGAGATTGAATAAACCGGGCCTAAGCCTAAAAGACTTAAACTACAGTAGTAAAGCACTCTGTACCTTGTATAATCTGGAGCGGTATTATTCGTTGTAAGCAAATAACTGGATGAGCCTAAATGGCGATTACCAGTTATAAAATCTCTGTCGTAACATTTCAATATTTTTTAAAAAAAGTTTTTCAGCGTCATCTCTGTGTATTCGCAACATTTATATTTTATAATAATTGTTATAAGTTACTGTCTCCTTTATAACCTTATTATTACGATGATTATTATTGTCATTTTTGCAGGGCACGGCTTCGCTGCGAAAATGCCCAATCAGCAGTGTATTATAAGAACCTTACGTCGGCAGAGATGTAATGCGCAGGGGAACACCAGAGAGCCGAACAACCGCAAAGGAGTGGTTTTCGATAAAGAGACGCTGAAGATGACTCATGGAACTTCTTTTCTGCTGGCCGACGGTGGAGAATAAGATAGAATAATAGTTTTCAGTGGTGACAAGGGCAAACAGAGTTTAAAATGTTTCAAAAACTTTTTCACGGACGGAACCTGTAAGTGCTATAGTATACCATTTTCACAGATATACAGCAGTCATGCGGATTTTCGGAGTACGGATGAAGAAACTAACGTCAACCCCGTTGTTTTTGCTCTGTTGCCAAACAAGAAGAAAGATACCTACATTCGATTGTTTCAAATAATCCGTCAAGCTGTTCCAGAGTGGAATCCGGAATCGGTGAACGTGGATTTTGAAATGGCGGCCATGGCTGCAATTCGAGAAGTGCTACCTTCAGCACTGGTAAATGGACGACTTTTCACGTGAAAAAATGTCTTCGTTGATAATTGGCTGGAGAACCCGGAATTTCCAATAGAAATGTGAAAATGTCACCAAAGGCGTCATAGGACAACAAATTCTGTCGAGGGCTGGGACAACCGTTTGAGCGTGCTTCAGATTAAGTCAGAAAGAGTCAGCTGAAATTGGTTCCTTCAGTCTGTCAGTAGTAGCTAATTTAATACTGACTAATATTGCTGCTTTATGACAAGGCGTAGTTTTGTATGCATGCACAGGGCTCTCAACTGAGTACTGTGAAAACGACGATATATGTCTCCACATACGAATGTGTGCAGCCCTGGCTTTCTTAAAACCAGAGGATGTTCAAGATGGCTGGATGGAGATTCACTCTGAAGCCCCAGAGTCTGCCAAGTTAGGTCTGTTTCTGTTACTGCTTCGTTGATAATTGGCTGGAGAACCCGGAATTTCCAATAGAAATGTGAAAATGTCACCAAAGGCGTCATAGGACAACAAATTCTGTCGAGGGCTGGGACAACCGTTTGAGCGTGCTCTTAGGAAGGCCAAACCCCAGAATGAATGACGTGGTGATGTGTTTGAAAGGAGGGGAAGAAAAGACTAACTGCGCCTTTATATAGTACGAACTGAGCATTGAAAGTTCAAAGGAAAAGAAGAATTGCGCTAAGTATGATGAACGGCTTGGCAGAATAATGAAGCGGTATGAAGAAATAGGAAAGCTGAGATACTGCTTGAGAGCTTTCTCATATTTGCAGAATGAAACTTCCCATGACGAGCTTGTTATTCGTTTAGATAAAAAGAGCACCAAAAATTCAAAAATTATAAAGTAAATGCACCGGTAGTGGGCACTTTAAGGACATTTTTACTGTACTTTTATTTGTATGTCACCGGACGAGTTGGCCGTGCTGTTAGGGGCGCGTGGCTGTGAGCTTGCATCCGGGAGATAATGGGTTTGAATCCCACTGTCGGCAGCCCTGAAGATGGTTTTCTGTGGTTTCCCATTTTCACACCAGGCAAATGCTGGGGCTGAACCTTAATTAAGGCCACGGCCGCTTCCTTCCAACTCCCAGGTCTTTCTTATCCCATCGTCGCCATAAAACCTATCTGTGTCGGTGCGACGTAAAGCCACTAGCAACAAAATTGGTATGTCACGTTAGGTTAAAAAATAAGTAATCCTATAGACAGAAAAATCCTTAATTCATTTATTGCTTTGTAATCACAACTACGCAATAGAATATATATAAATAAAACATATTGTTGAGGCTGAGCAGGCCGGACACCGAAAAGATTAATACATTTAGAAATGGAAAAGCTGCTGCGCCAGTAGTGGACAATGGATATACAAATGAATACATTATTAGGAAATCGTTTTTACTACGCGATAATTCCCACTCCTTAAAGTGGTACGGAATGTTCTCTCCTAAATATTCTAAAGTCATTAGCTGACACTTCGCAGGTAATCAGCCGGTCAAGTGGTACGAAATGTCCCGTGGTTCGAAATGTCCGTGGTAGGAAATGTCCTAGAACCAACTCGCCCAGCGATCTCATAGTCTCAGCAGGTCTGCGATAAGCTTCCGTACACCGAACAGCATGATTGCTTCATATACAGCAGTAATTGACCGGTCCAGTGTGTATCGTTGCTCCTGAATTGTGCTCAACAGCGTATTTTCATATTTATATAATTTTAAAGCACGAATATGTTGGGATAGTGAAAAGAGAATACAGCGAACTATTTCCTGGAGCACGAATGCACGGAATCACGAAAACTGTGAAGAAATTCATAACTGTGGGTTCTGTGCTAAGCAAAACAATTTTAAACAACCTATTATCTTAGCTGACAAAAATTCATGTTATTTAGCCCCATAAAGTGACGTTCCATATTCTCCTTCGGGGAGGGCAGCTTAAAAACTGAAATTTAAGCCTTACCAAGTCAAACAAATGCAGAGATTAAGTCAGAAAGAGACAGCTGAAATTGGTTTCTTCAGTCTGTCAGTAGTAGCTAATTTAATACTGACTAATATTGCTGCTTTATGACAAGGCGTAGTTTTGTATGCATGCACGTGTGAATTCGCAAAATAATCCAAGAGACATACATACATCATTATTATAGACCGTGATGCCTCTCAGCGTTCAGTCTGCAAGCCTCTGTGAATTTACTAAAAGTCGCCACAGTCCTCTATTTGCAACTAATGTTGTGGCCCCATTTAGTTCTATACCTCTTGTAACGTTCCAGACGTCACGGTGCAATTATGTTAATTTTATTATGTGTAATTAATTCAGGAATTTAACGTCATGATACTTATCTTCGTATGTAATTTTATTATAATTCATGTTTGATCATTTGCTCACTATCATTTCATTACTTTGTAACTATGACTTGTAAACGAGGGCTGAATATCCTAATATTAACTTAGATTCTTGCGACATTCGTTTAAATTTAACTTGCAGTAGATTTTCCTCTATCTTGCCACATCACCGAGGAAGAAGGAAGGACAAATTTAGACATTAAATTCTGGGAAAAGCTAGCACGTGTTCAAGCGTTGTAACCACAGCTACTGTATTTCGACCAGAATAATTCAAACTGATCACCGCCGATATTTTCAAAGGAGCGTCATGTTGCCATGGATACTGAGTGAAAGGACTAATAGAAGAACAGTTGATATCATGGTTGGGACCCATCAACTTTAATATCTGGAGTGGGGAGAGACGTGTCAACTGATTGGACCACGTGTAGCGACCTGTAATTAGAGCCAGAAAAGGTTATAAAAGGGCGTGTTGGAGCTCTTGGCATCATTCTTCTTCTATCTTGTATTTCGCTTTAGGTCTGATAACTTGTCTTATGGTTGTTGTACCATAGTGGACTAGTGTGATAGTTTATCACTTCTACATTCATTAATTCGTTACCACGACGTGGTACTTAGGAATTTCTGAATGATGGGTGTATAGCCACTCTCATCAGGAAGTACGAACAGCTCTGTATTGGACCAGTTTATACCAGTCTAAGACAATAGGTAGCATTAAACTAGATAGAAATGAAACTTCAGTGCACATTTTCAGTAAAGTTGGAAGGATTGTTAATTGAGTATCCTCTCCACATAACCCAAGGAGGTTTTTCTAACTATGATTTAGGGCTCATCTCCAATATATGGGATGGAGCATAACAGGGATTGATAGTTTCAAAGCCATCATCCAATTAGTGGTTGATGCAATTTGCAAGGCAGGAATGGTACTTAGCTGCAGATGAAGATATCTCAAAGACGACCGGTGATGTTCCAGCTACAAGGATGGAAGCTCTCCAAGGACCAGCAGAGCAAGACTACATGGTGAGCAAGCGAGTTAAAAATATTGCAAGTTTTCGCGAAGTAGAGTCATTCAATTTTTTGTTAAATTCATTTCCTATTTTAAATTCAGTTCTCGTCAAACCGTCGTCATTTATATTCAGTATAATTTCTAATTCTCCTGCTTAATGATTAGTGCACTATCACCCCATCCCTGTGATGAGAGTCCGTCCAAGCTTTATTATAAATTTTTGTTTTTAAGTCATCAACTTAAAGATTGGCGCCCTTAGCTTGCATAGTTGCATTTCTCGTTCAATTATTGTTCTCAGAGAGGGGAAGTCACACTCTTATCTCTAAATAGTTAGAAACTGAGTCTAGCTACGCCGTCTTGGTCTTCCTCTACTTCTCATACCCTCTATAACAGAGTTCATTATTCTCCTAGGTAACATATCCTCCTCCATACGCCTCACATGACCCCACCACGGAAGCCGGGTTATGAGTTCAGCTTCATCCATCGAGTTTTTTCCTAATGTAGCCTTTATTTCCTCATTCCGACTACCCTCCTGCTATTCTTCCCACCTGTTTGTACCAGAAATCATTCTCGCTACTTTCTGTTACTTCTAACTTATGAATAAGACATCCTGAGTCCATCCAGATTTTACTCCCTTAAAGCAAATTTTGTCTGAAAACAGATCGATGTAAGGATAGTATATTCCAGGAGCTGACTTCTTTCTTACAGAATATTGTTGATGGCAACAGCGAGCTCCCTGCATTAGCTTTACTGCACCTTGATTCAATCTCACTATATTACTCGTACCATTCTGGGATAACACACATCCTAAATACTTGAAGTTATCTACATGTTCCAGCTTTGTATCACCAATCTGACATTCAATTATGTTGAATTTTTTACCTACTGGCATCAATTTAGATCGAAAGGTTAACTTTCATACCATACTCATTTCACCTATTTTCCAGTTCCAAGATATTAGACTGCAGGCTTTCGGCACAAGCTGCCATTAAGACCAAGTCGTCAGCATAAGATAAACTGCTTCCTAAATTTCCACCTAACTGAATCCCTCCCTGCCACTTTATGCCTTTCAGCAGATGATCCATGTAAACTAAGATCAGCAAAGGTGAAAGATTACAGCCAGGTCTAACCCCTGTAAGTACCCTGAACTAAGACATTCTACCATTAATTCTCACTGAAGCCCAATTGTCGACATAAGTGCCTTTGATCTAATTTAATAATTTACCCTTAATCCCACAGTCCCCCAGAATGGTGAACACCTTTCCCCTCGATACCCTCCCATATGCTTTCTCTAGATCTACGAAACATAAACACAACTGTATATCATTCTTGTACCATTTTTCAATTACCTGGCGCATACTAAAATTGTTATCCTTACAGCCCTTCTGCGGTCTGAAGCCATACTGGTTTTCATCCAACTTCCTCTCAACCACTGATCGCACCCTCCCCCCCCCTTCCAAGATGCCAGTGAACACTTTGCCTGGTATACTAATCACTGAGATACCGCGATAGTTGTAATCATTCCTGTTCCCTTACTTGTAGATAGGTGCAATTACTGCTTTTGTCCAATCTGAAGGTACCTTACCAACACTCTTTTCTTTTTTTTTTTTTTTTTTTTGCTAGGGGCTTTACGTCGCACCGACACAGATAGGTCTTATGGCGACGAACACTCTTTTCTAATCTTATTATTCTACTAGCTGATGTACCCGTGCTTAGCTACGGGATTCTCAGAAAGACTGACTTGGTGGTTTTCCTAATTGAATTCAACATAGGTCATTACAAAAACGTCAGTAGGAATCTAGCGATTGAAAGCAATGTTATCATATAAAATACTCGATCAAATGAAAAACCGCACACATTCTCACTTTCAACGAACAGTACTACGGTGTCGATCTAAGAGTCCAAAGTTCCAGAGCTGGAATAACCAGATCGGAGACTGCCATGAACACTCCTCTGTCATTATTCCTTTAAATATGCACACTACTCATTCCAATCAGTGCCTCAGAGTAGGGATTGAATAGCTCGAATACTATGATGAATCAGTGTATTACGTACCAGATATATCAGAAAATGTATGAACCAGAGGAATGGCATGTTAAAGAAGAAAGTTATCTTACTCCCCATCTACTTCCCGCCAATATACAGGCAGGCTGTTACAGTCGGTACGACCAGGCGAGTTGCCCGTGTGGTTAGGGGCGCGCAGCTGTGAGCTTGCATCTGGGAGATAGTGGATTCGAACCCCACTGTCGGCAACCCTGAAGATGGTATTCCGTGGTTTCCCATTTTCACACCAGTCACACCAGGCTGTACCTTAAAGCCAAGGCCGCTTCCTTCACACCACTATTCATTTCATATCCCATCGGTGCCATAAGACCTACCTGTGTCGGTGCGACGTCAAGCAAATTAAAAAAACATCGGTACGCTGCAGTAATCCTATCTATCGGGGATGAGAGGAAATAGAAGACAAAAAGCACGTCACAACAAACAATGGTCAATGGAATGTTATTTGCTGATAAAGTTTATGAGCTTTCTATATTGCAGGCCTTCACATTAGTTTTCGTTCGACTCTGTGATATTAGGGTGTCCTACAAAATTATTTATATCGTAGACTGTAGTTCCTTATTCTCAGACGTTACATACAGATTTTCACTAAATTCTGTTTACCCATTTTCTCGTGACTCGGCGCCGATATGGACTTAGTAACAAAAATCCAAATTCATGAATATCTCTGATTATATGCGGTACGGTAACAATGTATAAGACAAAAGTGATCGGAAATTTAATAACTTCTTACATATCTACTACTAACTTACGACATAACTAAAGTTATGTTAGTTATGTAGTATTTATCGATACGACCACTAATAACATAAATAACTTATTTGAGAATTACATTTTAGGCCTTCCGCTACACTACCATTTCACTCAACGTGAATAAAATAATTTGTAGCCTAGATTGCAGTTGTTCATCACCCGACATTACATACCGATTTTCATTAAATTCTCTTCAGCCGTTTTCTCTTGATGCGTGTACATACATACATCCATCCATCCATACAGACAGACAGACAGACAGACAGACAGACAGACAGACAGACAGACAGACAGACAGACAGACAGACAGACAGACAGACAGACAGACAGACAGACAGACAGACAGACAGACAGACAGAAATTACGGAAAAGTAAAAAATGCATTTCCTTGTAACTGTGGACATGACAGATACACAAATCGATGGCCTAGAATGAATACCTCGTATCTCACAAAGTTCTTCCGATCTATTATTTCACTTAATACTGGTCACGCCTTCCAGCCACATCTGGGTATGCAGTCCATCAGAACAATGTTCGTTGGGTTTATTTTCCTATGCTTACTCGTAAAGGAAAATGAACCTTATAAAACTTATACTCTAGGAGTTAGTAAATATGTCACACAAACATGCTTTCCTATGGTACGGTAAGGTAAGGTTCATTTTCCTTCACACACCCGCATAGGAAAAAAGAACACAACGTACAATGTTCTGATGGACTGCATATCCATGTATGGCTGGGAGGCGTGGCGAGTCTTAAGGGAAAAATTGGATAGGAAAAACTTTGTGAGATATGAAGGTATTCATTCTAGGCCGTCGAAATACCATTATTTTCAAATTCTGAGCAATGTACAGGCAAAACACTTATTTTATATATAGATTACATTTCAGGCCTTCCCCTAAACTACCATTTCACTCAGTGCGAATAACATTATTGATAGCCTAGATCATAGCGACCTATTCCCCGACTTTGCATACCAATTTTTGTGAAGATTCGACCACTAATAAAATAAATATTTGACAATTAAATTTTAGGCCTTCCCCTAAACTACCATCTTTCTCAGCGCGTGTAGTTTATGTTGTAGCGAATTATTTCCTATCTTTGTCTAGCTATTTTCATTAAGACACGATCACTAATAACATAAATATTTGAGAATTAAATTTCAGGCCTTCCCCTAAACTACCATTTCACTCAGCGTGATTAAAATAATTTATAGCCTAGATTGTAGCGGTTCATCACCCGACTTTACATTCCGATGTTCATTAAATTCTCTTCAGCCGTTTTCTCGTGATGCGTGTACAGACAGACAGACAGACAGACAGACAGACAGACAGACAGACAGACAGACAGACAGACAGACAGACAGACAGACAGACAGACAGACAGACAGACAGACAGACAGACAGACAGACAGACAGACAGACAGACAGACAGACAGACAGACAGACAGACATTACGGAAAAGTAAAAAATGCATTTTCTTGTTACTGTGGACATGACCGATACAGAAATACCATTCTTTTCAAATTCTGAGCAATGTACAGACAAAACTCTTATTTTTTATATATATAGATGAAGCCATTGCATCCCTGTCTTCCCCCTATACTTCACCATTTCAGGTCTAATTTCATCTATTCCTGCTGCTTTATGAAAACGGAGTTTACTTACCATCCTTTCCACTTCCTCAAGCATAATTTCACCAACATCATTTTCCTCCTCCCCATGAGCTCCGTTGTTCGCGACACCACCATGAAAATTTCCATTTATTTTGTAAAAATTTTCAAAATATTCCCTCCAGCTGTCCAGCGATTCGCTGGAATCTGTGATGTGTTTACCTGAATTACCCAAAATACTGTTCATTTCCCTCTTCTCTCCCTTCTTTATTACTGTCCAGAAAGGTTTATCTGCTGTTTGACGTAGCATTTCCAGGTTACTACCAAAATATTCCCACAACTTCTTTTTGGATTCAACAACTATTTATTTCTCTTTTGTTTCTTTCATATATCTCTATATATAAAATAAGAGTTTGTCTATACATTACTCAGAATTTGAAAAGAATGGCATTTCTGCATCGGTCATGTCCACAGGAACGAGGAAATGCACTTTTCATTTTCCGTAATGTCTGTCTGTCTGTCTGTCTGTCTGTCTGTCTGTCTGTCTGTCTGTCTGTCGTGTCTGTCTGTCTGTCTGTCTGTCTGTCTGTCTGTCTGTACACGCATCACTAGAAAACGGCTAAAGAGAATTTAATAAACATCGGTATGCAAAGTCAGGAAATAAGTAGCTACAATCTAAGCCATAAATAATTTTATTCACACTGATAGAAATGGTAGTTTAGGGGAAGGCCTAATATTTAATTTTCAAATATTTATGTTATTAGTGGTCCTATCTTAATAAAAATGTGTATGCAAAGTTAAGAAATAAGTCGCTACAATCTAGGCCACAACTACTTTTATTCACGCTGACAGAAATGGTCGTTTAGGGGAAGGCCTAACATTTAATTTTCAAATATTTATGTTATTATTATTATTCCTATCTTAGTAAAAATTGGTATACAGTGTCGGGAAATAAGTCGCTACAATCTAGGCTATAAATAATTTTATTCACGATGAATGAAATGATAGTTTAGGGGAAGCCCTAAAATATTTATTTTATTAGTGGTCGTATCGATAAATACTACATAACCAAAGTTATATAGAATTAAATTTCCGACCATTTATGTCTTATACATTTTACCATACCGGCTGTGGTAATACAGATATTCATGAATTTGTATTTTTTGTTGTTAAGTCCATATGGATGCCGAGCCACGAGAAAATGGGTTAACAGAATTTTATGAAAATAGGTATATAGAGTCGTGGAATAAGAAACTAAAGTCTAAGCTATAAACAATTTTATTCGCCCTGATTGAAAATGTAATTTAGGGGAAGGCGCCTAAAATTTAATTTTTAAATACCTATATTTTTGGTCCCATCGAAAAGTACTACATAACAAAAGTTATAGAGAATACCATTTCCGATCATTTACGTTTTACTCAGTTTTACCGTACCGACTATGATGATCGGTATTTCAGAGTCGGAAGAAAACTAAATGTGAAGGGCTACAATACCGAAAGCGCTTAACATTGATCAACAATAACATTACATTGACCATTGTTTGTTATGATGTTATTTGTCTCTTATGCTGCCTCTCAACTCCGATAGATGGGATTACTGCTGCGAACCAAGTATAATAGCCTGACTGAATATGGACGGGAAATAGCCGGGGAGTTACAAAACTTTCTTCCTTAGCATGCCATTCCTCTGGTCCATACATTTTCTGATACAGCTGATACGTAACACACTAGTTCTTCATAGTATTCCAGTTATTCGATCCCCACTCTGACGCGCGGTTTTGAATGAGCAGAGTGCATAGGCTATTTAAGGCAGAGGCTGACTTACAGTAGTAGTAGTGGTAGCAGTAGTATGGCCTGGTCTAGAATAACAATTTAGGCCTATTCCAAATTATAGCACCACAATTCACTAAAAACTCAAAATGCAACCCTGAAAAGAGCCGTTTCTTAAGAAAAGCTTCTCCGTCTGCACTGTTATTAATTCTACATACATTTTATTCCAAATTATCAGTGAAGAGGGGGTTTCTCCTCTGGCTTGGAGGAAAAATTTGCCTCCAAGTCAGATAGATTTTTCCGCCGCCAGTGTAGTGAATTGATATTTTCCCACTCATCGGGTACTGCTAGGAAACGGATTAGTAAAAGGGCATACTTTTTGCACTGGGAGTCTCCACTATTCGACCCTCTCCCCACCGAAAAAAAAAGACGAAGAGTGATCACGAATCACGGCTGTCTGCGGTTTGGTCATTCCCGCTCTGGAACTTTGGACTGTTAAATCGGCAGTGTAGTCATGTTCGTCAAAAGTGAGAAAATGTGTGGTGTTTCATTTGATCGAGTATTTCATATGAAATCATTGCCTTCAATCGCGCCATTCCTACTGACGTCATTGTAATGTATGTTCATTTCAGTTGGGAAAACCACTGAGACAGTCTTTCTGAGGATGTACAAGGGCAGGTGGAGAGTGTCTACCATTATAATGAAAAATCCCCAATCTGATTGTGGCTGATGGTATGAAACCGGGCCTACCACTACAGTAAAAATTCTCTCAGTCTTCATGTGAGAAAAGATGTTTAGGTAACTTCCCCGTCGCGTTTCTAGGGTATCGTTAAGAGCTATGCAATTCAATGTATTCTTGCTCACAACGTGTACACTAGAATTCCGTATAGAATTCCGTAGTGAAGCACGGGTACATCAGCTAGTATATACCATATATATACAATTCCTTGTCTGCATCAGCCCTTGTTTGGTGCCATTTCTGATTAGCCTTGTTTTTACGTTTACAAGCTGCTCTCATTTCATGTTCGCTTTTTCCCATCTTTACACACAGTTTTGCCCAGGTATTCCCTTGCTGTTGCATCCCTGTATTCTACCCATTCTCTTTCTATATCCCGAACCTGCTTATTGTCCGAAACTTCTCACTAATCATATCCATGAACTTCTCTCTAATTTCCGCGTCCTGGAGATGTTGTACCCTTATTCGTTTGCAGACATATTTCACTTTCTCTATCATAGGCCTAGAGATACTTAGTTCACTACTGAGCCGTATCCTAACGGCCCATAAGAGACACTCAGATTCTTATTTGCCACATTATATAACTTTATTGAAATAAATTTCAGTCAGACATGGTAAAAGTTGTAGATCGCAGGATAGCTGAGACCGAAAGTGCATGGAGACATAAAGTCGCTGGATATTGCGCGATGCTTCCTCGGGACCGTGAGAAAGGCTTAACGTTACCAGAAGTCAGCACTTCTCGGCACGTGTAGAAGACGTTGACCAAGAGGAACATTCAGCCAATCATAATGCGTGGGTGTGGCAAATATGGAGTCTGGATCGCGCGGAATTAATATCCCAGGTTGACCAACATGGACAATTGCAAGATATCGCTATAAAGGAATCAGTTCTGTTAGTTGACGGTTTTCCACAGATGGAAAGTGTAATGTAATAAGGAATACGCTATAAAAATAATCTGAGTCACTTTTATATCGTCTGGAGTATGTTTTATGGTGTATTTTTTAATTAATATATAAGCCATTGTGAATGGCAAGCACGCTGATTGGTTGCTCTTTCAAACATGCGGGAATCCCATAGCTACAATGGCGTTAGCCAAGCTTCCCCAGCGTCCCAAGATTCGAGAGCATCACTCTGAGGGTGGGAGCCGACATGGTGTGAACGTTGTTCGGTATTGCTCTGATACTTGTGTGTGAATGTTGTCACGTGGATAGATATATAACAGTGTGTGGTTTTACGACCGAGAAACGGTGCTTTCAGTCGTGAAGTTGACTGAATTAACTGGTGCAGTGCTAAATTACCGATTTCATTATGGCGCGAAGTTTTACTCCAGATAAATAGACAGTAATAATAGCCGCAGACTGGAAAGTGAAGAAGAAACGTTCAGCTGTATTGCATTTTCGTGTCGGTCGCGTTTCGCGAAGAACTCTCAAACAGAATCGCGAGCCGCTCTAACTAACTGTATTTAAAGAAAACCTAATTGTTTAATTTCAGGTGTGTTTGTTTGTCAGTAATGTTGGCTTAGTTCACAGCTAACAAGGGTTTGTTCGGCACGTGCAAATCGAGCGGCGAAGAGACATTCACCTAAAGTCTTCTGTGTTGCACTGTACAGGAACTTTCATCAAGAAGATGGCACCGCCCATAGAAGAAAAAAAGGATTGTTTCCATGTGTTAAAGCTGCAGTAAGCATGGAGTAAGACACCACCATGGCAAGGATGTGAGCCGTTGCCAATGTGCAGAGAGTCGTCCAAGATAAGACGCATGCTTTTAAATTAGATGGCATGTTATATGAATTATGTTTAAATACTAGTGAAGTGTAGTGTAGAGATTTTTCCTTAACGTAAATTTTGCCTGACGGCATGTGTTTTTATTACATTTGTAATGCTGTAAATACAGAAAAAAGAGGAATGCATGATTTCTATATTTTTATTTTACTTTACGATTAGTTAGATGGGATAATGAGGGAGTTGTTAGGATTTATCTTGTTGTGTCATTATGCATGATGATTAGTTTAGTATTATTCAGATATTGTTGTATATTAGAGATAGGGGGATTAGATTGACAAGATCATCCACTTTCCGAGTTAAACACTTGCTACGTTGAGAGTAAATTCAATTTAATTTTGGTAATTTAGAGAGTTAGTAACAGTTAGATTGCATGACGCATGTTATTTGAGGAGCTGACAGGTGTGGAGCTATATTGCAACGTTGAATGAGAAAGGAGTCTTCCAATGTAGGTTGGAAACTGTTTAGAACAATGATGTGTATGGAAATCGAACCTGGATTTATAATGGGAAAGGCTGAAGAGATTGTAAGAAATATAAGAGGTTTTAATGCATGCTGATTTATGAAGTTGATTATGCAGGCTGATTGCATGATAAGAATGATGTGCAGTGAGTATGGCTCTGCACTTGTATTCTAAGAGAATATTGAGAATCAGAATTGACGGGAAATTGATGCCAGGCCAGTGAGTCTGATGTGTGTGATAAATTATTGTAGCATGCTAGTAAGAAGCATGATTGTATGTGAGTTTCCGTACAGTTGAAGAAATATGATATCGCCTTACGGGTTTACTTATCAGCCGTGTTAACATAGACAGCGTGAAAGAGATGTTATTTCCGTGATACAGGCTTGTCGAACAGTAACCAAGCCTCAGTGCAGTACTGAGTTCTAACATTTATTTTCAGCCCACAGCACAGCAGGAAATATGTGACGGATGAACGCGCTTTTGGGTGCACAAATGCAGCAGAAGAATGCAATGTTGCTCATTGCTTTCCACGTGTTTAATAAAGGATAATAAAATGTTTTCTCTTACAGGATGGTGTTTGTGCTATTTCATGTTGTTTTGATATGTTGTCTTGTTGTTTAATGGGGTACAGCCCGAGTGCTGAGTAATATTGGTGGTCCATCTAGTTCTCACTAGATCTTTTGGTGAACCGCGTTTCACGTCGAGTCAGTGTAGTATGTACGATTTCCCTTTCTTTATCAGATGTAAATATTTGAGATATTTTGCTTATGTTGTGTTCATTGTAAATATAGCGTAGGGAAATGCCACTAGTATTTTTTATAATTCATATCATGTCCCATTGCGTCTTAATTTTCTTTATGTTAACATTGCGACGATTCTCCGAAATTAAAATCCGTATCAATGTGATACTTTACGTCGTGTTACTCCTTGCAAATCGAATACGTATTTGTATACACATACGTATACTATTACGAACATGAGCTTTGGACAATCATGTGAAGAATATTTTTGAAGTTCACAAGTATTTAATGTGGTGTTTGAACTTTCCTTTGTATTTAATGATTTGAATAATTAACGTTTTAATGTCCATTTCTTTTCAATTTTTGAGATAATGTTATTATCATTTTTATTATTTGATTTTCTTTTTATGTTTGTATGATTCGGGGTTATTTTGTGAGTAAAGTCATCCTACCCCATATTATTGCTTCTCATTCGAGTTATACCTCCATTTCCTGTCATTTACTTATAATTAAGTGAGAAACTTCGACTTTTAGACTTGCCCATCGACAACCAACCCACTTCTCTGCCCAAACCTGAGTTAGTCGGATGTTTATACAGGAATGGAGGCATCGTCCTAGAGGGTTACTACCCCTGGGTACGGTACACTACAGATCAGATAGTGGTCTGTTTCATCAAGAAATCCCCGAAAAGCCGATACATTCCTAACAGATTTCCTGAATTCGAAGTCGGTTAAGATACAGTCTATTATGGATCTGGTACCCCTACCCTACCATGTGTAGCGATCAATAGCCTTATGCTTGAAGAATGTATTCGTAACTGCTAAACTCATGCCAGCACAGAAGCCCAGCAGACGCTTCCCATCCCTATTAGCTTCCATATCTTCTCCAGATTTACCAATCAACCTTTCGTATCCTTCAGTTCTGTTTCCATCTCTCGCATTGAAATTGCCCATAGGCACTATCCTATACTTGCTGTTGACCCTCACTACGATGTCACGCAATGCTTTATAAAGCTTGTCCACTTCATCCTCATCTGCACCCTCACATGGTGGCTACACTGAGGCATTTCTCGTCCTAATTGCTCCTACTGCCGATTCTACCCACATCATTAGCACGTTTTGTGCCTATCAGAAACTATGTTGCGTGCAATAGTATTCCTGATTAACAGCCTTACCCCAGACACTGCCCTTATCTTTTTAACACCCGCCAGGTACACTTTATAATATCTTCTTCGTTATGTCCCCTTAACCGAATATCACTTACTCCTAGCACATCCACGTGCATCCTCTTTGCTGACTTGGCCAGTTCTACTTTCTTCCATAAGCCCCGTTAATATTGATAGTTCCCCATCGAACTCCATTTCGTACGCCAAGTTGTTTTCAAAGAGTCCCCCACCTGTCAAATGGGAGTGGGACTCCGTAACTCCCATAGGTCCGAGGTTTGCTTAAAATGTTCTGAGCTCGTTAAATTCATGAGGCAGGATGCTACCCTACTTACAGATAGTAAAAGTGAGGATCTCTCCTCTAACGGGTAAAGAACCATCGGTTGATTGTATAGCCCTAGCCGCCTGAGTATAAGAAAGGCCATGACTCAGAAAATATCCGAGATCCCACTCCCATTCCGTACCAACTGGTATCCTGGCCCTCAGGACCACTTGCTAGGCCACTCAGCCATTGCCCATGGTTCGCAAACTAGGACGTGACTACACGAACTCACATCATGAGACCCTGATCCAATAGAATCCAAGAATAATTAATGGAACTCCACTCCATGGCATTAAAAAAAGAGTTTGGCGCGCTATTATTGCTGAAAGAATTATAGGGCCAAGTTTTAACGAGACTACTAATTCTAACCGATACACAGAATTAATACTGATAGAGCTTTTCCGCAATTGACAGAATGAGAAACGCCGCTCAGATATTTTCAGCAAAATGGTGCTACACCAATTGCCACTCGAAACTCAGTTAATGCAGTGCGTCATGTTTTTGGGGACCGAATAATTAGGACAGGTTTAGGGCAGCTTGTTCGCGAGATTTAACACCTTGCGACTTCTATTTGTGAGGTAGCAAACCTCGGCACCGCAGAAGAACTGAAAAACGCAATTTGCACCAAACGTTTGAAGGTTCAGGGATTGAATTGCAGAAAATGATCCAGAATATCGCTACTCGCTACATCGCTTGTCTACAGGGTGAGAGAGAGCATTTTCAACATTTTCTCGATTAGGGTAAGTTTAATCGTTTCTTTATCTGCTTTTCAATCAATTATCCATTCATCAAAGTAGAAGAGTTTTCAACGGGCATACGGGAAACTTGTGACAGGGGCTTCGCTCTCGTTTACCGACAAGAGGCATGGAGGAGGTACAGCAACCCTTGTGGGACTTGCTATGCACAAATTAAAATTTCAATATTGTATACAAAACTATACAGAATTTATATCTCGACGAATTCTCACGATAACATTGCCGATTAGCATATATTCTAAGAGAACGCACTCAATGTTTCATAAGGTGGAAAACTGGAGCTTTTTGACACAATAAAGACAAGAGAAAAGTAATCAAGTTACAGGCTCTCATAAGATGCATAGAATTTAGTAGATGTATTATCCTTTTATTGATTTGTGATTCAGTTTTATAGAGGAATTGATACTGAAGACTTCAGTTCATAATCAATAACTTGTGAGGACTGGACTAAAAACAATGGCTGGTACGATTCGTTAAAAGAGTGATACATACTTAGGTGATTCAATAAATTAGGTACAGATACTTTTCGCATAATTTTCACTTCCCTATCTTATATCAGTTTTCTAGCATACCTGAGCAGAAACGCGATTCCTTCCCTTGGTGGTCATTAGACTGCACCTCATGTTAGTCATAAAATATCATGGCGATTAAATGGCAGAGGAACACATGTAATAATCGTAGAACTGGGCCTGAGTTGCTACAAATAGTGGGCGGAGGACGAGACCAAGTCACACTCATCTAATTACACATGTGAGCTACTACGGCGCGTTCATTGGAAAGGTAACGGCTCATCTTGTTGAGGCATATTACTAACTGAAATCTGTCTCTTTGGATCACTGAAGAAGTATCTAGGCACAGGTGGTGAAATTCTGTGAGCCGCCACGTTGTAATTGCTTGTGCTAGACCCTGATTTATTCCATGCCGAGATAGACGTCTTGACACACCTTGAATACAAATGACTCAAAAAGTATGAGGACTATATTTAACTATATATCCTAAGGTGTTCTTACCATGCATTGGACATGGTATGAGCATCACAAGGTTCGTTTCAATGACGCCAAGCAGGAGACACACAAGGGGTCAGCAGGAATTTAGAAGAAGGATCATGTCCAAAATGAGTGCATCAGATGCACACTTCATATAATAAAGACGATCGTGGGGAAGCATGAGCACGAGGGATTCGCATATCCCAAGAAGTTAAGAAAGAACAACCTTATTGCGACCTAAGTAGCCGTTACTGTAATATCACCATACCAGGAAGAGGAAGGCCTATGAACAACTGGGTCCGACAGATCAAACGACAAGAACTACTTTTAGGGCCTCCTAATACTTAATGGCATGTGCCATCCGGAAACGCCCGGTGCAGGTCTCATTAGTTGACTCGCATGCGTGACATACGTTCTGTGAAGATGAAATCTAATGTTGAAGATGGCACACACATACCGTGTCCCCAAGACAAAGGAATTAATCAATAAAGCTTTAAAACCTGATCCATCCATCAGGAAACCCTTGAACCGAAGGCTACCACGCTAAGCGGTTAGCCAAAGATGCTAATTTCCTGATGTTGAAAGACTAGAAGTTGCCAACAATATGAAACTATGTTCCACTAACTTTAGAGGATCTGAAGAACTGGCTCCACAACCTCGAAGCATACCTACTTCGCCAGGCAGAGTAGCTCACGGTAGTGCGCTAGCCTTCTGAGCTCAAGTTGGCGAGTTCGATCCCGGCTCAGTCCGGTTGTACTTGAAAGGCGCTCATATACGCCAGCCTCGTGTCAGTAGATACATTAGGATGTAAAATAACTCTTTTGGAAAACAATTCGACCAATTGCTCTCTAAGCAGGGAGAACGAATAATTTACGATGGAGAGTAGCTCAGAGTCTTAAAATGCTTTTATTTCGGCCATTATTGCATGCATGCCTCATTAATCATTAATTGCAGAGTTTAATAATTGTCTTCTGAGAGATTCGTTATCTGTTTTATATCTGTGATTTGAGTTCATTGGTCTCTTGGAATTGTGTGAGAAAATTCCCCACGAAAAAGAAAATAGTGAGATGAGGAATCGAACCCGTTACCCAGTGAGTGCTAAATACCGACGTGCGTTAAGAATGCGATGTAACGGGGTCGACTACTTCCTCTTAGTATTTACGTCCCGCATCACTGGCTATCTGCAGGAGGAATTCTCATTCTCACGCTTCCTTGTTGCAAGGAATCTACAGGAATTTTTTCAAGCAATCTACCTTCTAATTCAAAGTGTATATTAATTTCTTTTACAGGACACCGGTACTTATTTTACCACTTATATTATTATTATTTATAGATACCCACCTAGTCCACTGTATGGAATAGCGATCACATGTATATGTCAGAAAAATTCCGAATAATATTAATTCGGGAAAGTAGAATTTAGTTTAGATGCGTGAAGTTGGTAAGTACATCGAGTAATAGTATTTCTCAAAGTTCTCAGCAGACGAAGTCGCCAGCAGAAGGACTCCACAGTTTTCAGCACATATTTAACTCACAAAAAATTAATTTAATTTCTATATTTTTAATTTTGTGTGAAAAATTAATACAAAAACAGGACGCTTGTGCAGTCGATAGTCTATGGGTCGACAACCTATCAAGCATGAAGGAGCAGAGACGCTGCCTCTTACCAGAAGCCCCCGGATTGGACTCCCGACTGTATAAGGGATTTTTACCTGGATTTAGCTGGATCTGAGAGCTGGTTCGATGTCAATTCAGCCTATGTGAGAACGACGTGCGACAGTGAGATAGCGGTCGTGGTCTAGAAAGTCAAGATTTAATGGCCGAGAGGATTCGTTACGCTGAAAACGCACACCTAGTAAACTGCGGATCTTAGGATTGAGTAGCGGTCACTTGGTAAGCCAGGCCCATCAGATCTTCTGCATCATGGGGATTAACTGTAATATTCATTGGAAAAATTGAGTAGAAGTACTTTTAGAATTCTTTCGTTCAAATAATGTACTAGAGGGAGGAGAATTGTGATATATTCAAGAATCACTTTCTCCAGTGTAACTATCCTCTACAGTATTAATTATAACAGTTTATTCTCCGTATTTGTTTCAAAATTTTATTTCCATGTTTATAATAAAAATTAATACTTCTCCCATTCTCTGCTTTATGACTACATCTTACATTCACATTCACTCCGAGAGTGAATTAATTTACACAAGTGAACCGGTGTCCTCATCATGAAGCATCTTGGGCTAATACATAGATAAAGATTAGCCAGACTTCAACTTGATAACTGCTTACGTACAGGGATCTCCACTTATACCTCGGACTTTACCAAGTTGGTCACCGCTGTGCAATATCATGTTTATATAAAGCACGTACATTTTGCTTTGTTTCAATGTTTATCCTCAGTTCAGTTGTTTATAATTATGCCTTGAATATAGGAGTTGCCTAGCCGAGGCGTTCACTCGGAAGGACGTGGGTTTGATACCCCGACAGGAAGTCGAAATATTTAAGAAACAAAATTTCCACATCTGGAGCGGCACATGGACCCTAAGTTCCCTCAGCTTGCATAAAAATGAGAACCAGATTAATTCCTGAAGTAACAGGCAATCAGGCACAGGGCTGACCACTTTATCCCACTTAGTTCCGAGGTTAAGAAAAGTGACAGCCTTTACCTTTCACACCTCCAAGGGCCTTCATGGCCCGTTTGCTTTTTTTATTTCATGAATATAATCATTATAAATTTTCTAACAGCAGACCAAGTTTGTAACATGTCTCAAAATCTGAAGCTCAGTTATTCAGGTGTGAGAAATATTAACAAGGTTATCGTTTCACAAAAAATACGGTTTCGGATGGAGATAGTTAAATAAAATTCAGGAAACTCAATCGTCTAAAATTACCAGTATTTCGCTCCAGTGCGGCATGGGCTCATCACTTTGATACCGCACCTTCCCAAGACACTCGCCGTTCTTATGAAATGGCGTATGGCTTTCAGTGCCGAGAGTGTTCGAAGACATGTTCGGCTCGCCAGGGGCAGGTCTTTCGATTTGACTCCCATAGGTGACCTGCGCGTCATGATGAGGATGAAATGATTATGAATACGACACATGCACCCAGCCCCCATGCCAGAGAAATTAACCAATGACTGTTATAATTCCCGACCCTCCCGGGAATCGAACCCGGGACCCCTGTGACCAAAGTCCAGCACGCTAACCATTTAGCCATGGAGCCGGACCGCCGTTATTATCACAGAATAGCTTGCAGTTGTGACGCTACCGGAGTGCTAGCCGGCCAGTGTCTTGGGAAGGTGCGGTATTGAACTGACGAGCCCACGCCGCACAGGGGCGAAACATTGGTAATTTTTGATGATTGAATTTCCTGAATTGTATTAAGGTTATTGTTTGTGTTTCGTTTATTAGTATAACCTAAACATGTTACTAATAATTGATTGAAACACGAAAGTGTAAATATTAAAATTAGCATCTTTCTTGCTGTCTTTAGAAAAAAAACACCTCATCAGATCCTCTTAAAAAGTAATCGGACTGAAAATTGGAAGAAATCGCAGACTTCGAAGAGTGAGGGTGTCGTAGAGAGAAAGGCATGGGCCATGAAGTTGAAAAACTCCATAGGCCTCGCAAACCTAATACCGTCGGAAAAGAACAAGAGTTGGCCAAGGGAAGTCGGTAAAGAAAGATGAAAGCGAGGAGCCTCACACAAGTAAGAGGAAGAAATACTAGACTAAACTAGGGAAATCATAGTCACCAATCCACACTCGAAAGGTCAGAGACCCGATTCCCTTTCAGTCACCCCTTACGACAGGCAGGGTATACCATGGATGTATTCTACCACCCCCACCCTCAGGGGATTCCTCAACGATAAACCAGCAGTTTCCTTGATCGTGCTAATAGAAGATTGTATTAATATCAGTCACATCTATGTACCTATACACTGATGAACAATTAAATTAGAGATACCTGACTAGTACGGTGTAGCACTTCCTTCCGTCCTGATGACTCTGGCAATGCGGAAAGACATGGACTCGACAAAACACTAGAAGCTTTGAGGAGACATACTAGTCCATAATCGCTGCAGAATCTCTAATAATGCACGGAGATCTTTCGGAACAGGGATCAGGGCACACGCATCCCTCCGATAGCGTACCGGATGAGTTCTATAAGATTGAGGTCGGGTCACTTTGAGAGCCATGCAAGAATCCTTATGACTAGAGCCCGGATTTGCATGCATTCATGCAATATCATACGGCAAAACATGCACAATAAACTGGAAAATATGCACTGTCAAAATATAGTTCATTTTGAAACATTGTACAACAACTAATTTCTCCAAATTGTCTTGATTCAAATTCATCCCTTCATCTGTCAGTGCATATATTAGCACAGAAAATTATACTTCTACGTCACAAGAAGTGACAGGTGCATACTTAAATGAAGACATTTGGAACAAAGTGAGGTCAAATTGCACGTCTCTTCCATTTTTACCACAATACGTCTTTTATAAGCTTGGCGAATTCAAATTCAGTACATGAACTGATCACGTTGTACAACCTGTCTCTAGCTGTCGCAGGTACTTTTCTGTGCGTTGATTGCTGACACATTTGAATGTCCTCAATAACTGGTAACGATTGCCTGCTGCGTTATTAAAGACGAGTGAGAGTTCCGGGTAGGAAATTCCATGATAACGGAAGAGGGTTCCGTTCAAAAGCAAGGTTTGTAAGCTGCTATCTCAGTAACGCGGCGTCACAGAAGTGCTATACAAGTTTTGTTGGTTTGTCTAACATAGACGATAAAATGAGTCGTCAATGAGCAATGCACAGTATTTATAGCAAAGTATAACTGGGACACCTTATTCCTAAGAATTACAGAGATCGAGGGGGTCTTCCGCATCACGTCAATGTTTACTCAAGCAACAGATAAGGCAGTGCTTGGTTGATTGAATTGTGAGACCTCTACAGTATGTGCTAACTTTGATGTCACATACGATGCCAGGAATACATTTATCTCCGTCTCTCAGTAAGCGACATACTGTATAACGTGGAAACATGATCCCAAATTCAGCAAACCAACAATCATAAAAGGCGCTATCATGCAAGTTTATACATTCGCCAAAGTCTGAAGAAAATTCATATTATGCAATATTATACGTCCCAATATTCGCTATTAAATCCAAAATGATCAAAATATGCATTAGGCATGAATTTTCTCCTGGAAAGGCCAAAACATGCAAACATGTAGGGGAAAAAAGAACGGTTATTTGGAATCATTAAGCCATAAGACGAATATTTGCAAATGATAAGAAATGTGCGCAGCTTATTTAAAAACATGTATTTGCATGGGAATCCGAACCTTAGAGTGTTCGTAGAACTATGCGGCCACAATTCGTGAGCGATACGTCGGCATATTATCTTGCTGTGGGTACAAGTCTCTCGCAGGTGCTGAAGGGTAACAAATTGGTGAATATCATCCGTTGGAAAGTTCGTTCACTGTTGAGGGACGTTGGCGGATGTACAAGGGGTTTCACGTCATCCCATGGGAGCGGTGCTCGTGCTGTTACAGTACATTCACTTAGCCTAGCGTAGAGCCACTCTGCTTAAACGCAGCTCTCTCTAATTCAATAGTTCATCATTGAATAATGTATACAGTAGATGACCGGGATTTCATACATCATAATAATTTACCTTCAGCCGGGCTGAATGGCTCAGGAGGTTGAAGCGCTGGCCTTCTGACCCCAACTTGGCAGGTTCGATCCTGGCTCAGTCCGATGGTATTTGAAGGTGTTCAAATACTTCAGCCTCGTGTCCGTACATTTACTGGCAACTAAAAGAACTCCCGCGGGACTAAATTCCAGCACCTTACCGTCTCCGAAAACCGTCAAATGTAGTTAGTGGGACTTAAAGCCAATAACATTATTATTATTATTATTATTATTATTATTATTATTATTATTATTATTATTTAGCTTCCATTATAAACAATAAAGAAGTATCAAATATCTGTTGCTTTTTTACAACTTGCTTTACGTCACACCTGCACAGATAGGTTTTATGGCGACGATGGAATAAGATAGGGCTAGGAGTGGGAAGGAAGCAGCCGCGGCTTCAATTAAGGTACAGAATTTGCCTGGTGTGAAAATGGAAAACCACTGAAAACCCTCTTCAGGGCTGCCGACAGTGGGGCTCGAACCCACTATCTCCCGGATGCAAGCTCACAGCTGCGCGCCACTAATCGCACGGTTAGCTCGCCCGGTAAAAGTCGAGCATATCAATCAATCAATCAATCAATCAATCAATCAATCAATCAATCAATCAATCAATCAATCAATCAATCAATCAATCAATGCTGATCTGCATTTATGGCAGTCGCCCAGGTGACAGATTCCCTATCTGTTGTTTTCCTAGCCTTTTCTTGAATGATTTCAAAGAAATTGGAAATTTATTGAACACTTCCCTTGGTAAGTTATTCCAATCACTAACCCCCCTTCCTGTAAACGAATATTTGTCCCAATTTGTCCTCTTGAATTACGACTTTATCTTAATATTGTGATCTTTTCTACGTTTTATTCATATACTGCACTTTACGTGTTTGTAAAATAGGTTTGCGGAGTGCGAAATTTTGTTTTTGTTGTCAAAATCCCATTTTCGTTAAGAAACATTTTATGTAACTTTGGGAACAATTTGCATATTTCTACACTCCATACGTTATCCCAGCTAACTGTTTCTAGCTAAGTTTCAGTGATTAATTATAACATTTCCGCTGAATTTGTGTCAAAATGATATCACCATTAAATCTATAGTATATTAATTGATGATTCATCTGTCTTATCCAACTCACGCAGTTCCGCTGTGAGTTCGACTGTAGTGACTGTACTCATGAGCGTGAGCACTGTCGCATCCCTTAGGCGGAGCGCACACTTATTGGACAAGGGACACGACACATGGGATGTGACAAAAGGGACATGTTCCAAGTGGATACAACACGTGCAATCAAGAGGAAGCCCGCACACTTATCGGTGAAGGGCATGGACTGTCCCATGTGTCAGTGGACATGTCCCGTCGAGGTATCGCCTGTTGGATTTCGTAGGACGTGTCCCATCACTTCGCGCGTGAGTTTGGTGTAGTAATTTCAATATATGCAGCTCAATAGAGGCAACTACTACAAATTTCATAGCGGAAGTGGAGAAGCATGAAGTGCTGTATAATTACAGATTAAAGGATTATTCAAATAGGTCGATATGTCAAAATATCTGGCGAGAAATAGGCGAAGCATTCATCAATATCAATAATCTTTAAGCTGGTAGAATAGGATCCCTGATTTTTTTTTCTCAGTTAGTGGCTTTACCATTTGCAGTAACTTCTGAAATGTCTTCCAGTTCATTCTGTAATAAAATGTATGAAATTATGAAGGATCTTAAGTTTCTTAGCCAACACGAAAGCACCATTCACTTGGCAGTCCACGTTATGCGAGTATGAGTTGACCCAAAATCTCTTTTTTCGTCCAGTCACCCGACTTCTTCGTAATTCTCGAAGTACTGTAACAACAAGCCTTCCAAATCACTAGAGGACATCTTAACTAATAGCCCACAGATGTGCATGTACGTGGCCTATGGGACACGGGACAGGACAAGTTATTTCAGTCGTGTCTCCTGTCCCATGTCGCGTGTCCAAGAAGTGTGCGCTCTGACTTAAGGAACTCTATGGTCTTTATATTTGTGTATTAATGGTTAATTTAGGCTAGGATCGGTAATGATACGCCTATATGCCTATATGCTGGCACTCATCTATTTTTTTCCCAATTTGCTTTACGAAGATAGGTATTATGGCGACGATGGCTTACGAAAGGGCTAGGAGTGGGAAGGAAACGACCGTAGCCTTAGTTAAGGTACAGAAACAGTGGGGTTCGAACCCACTATCTCCCGAGTGCAAGCTGATAGTTACGTTTCCCAAACCACAGAGCCACTTGCTCGGTCACCTATTATAGAAGAGAAAATGAAAAATACCAATTCTTGGGTGCAAGAGACTGAGGCGCTATCCAGTAACTCCTTTTCTGTTGTCGTGAGTGGGCGAAGTGCAGTTCGTTCGAGTATATTTACGAGGATTAAAATCTTCCACGACCAAGGTGGGAAATCGATCCTGGGCCAACCGAACGGAAAGCTATTATACTAATCCCTACATGATGGTAGTAGGGAGAGATCAAGGGAAACAGCGTAATGCAACAGATTAAAGGGCATCCGTAATTGCTTCACTGAGACATGTCATTTCTCGTGTATAGTGGAAACATTGGGACTGGCGACGATGTTCATCTTCCACAGTCGTTGGACCAAACGAACATTTATCACATCATTTCTATTTGTCTTCGGCAGCCGGCACAATTCCTATCCTCGCCGCTAGATAGAGGCATCATTAATTCAATTCCTGACCCGGTCGAATGACTGGAAACTGGCTGTGAATTTCTATTTGTAGGACGAACATCACATCTCATCCATATGGAGACACAATCTGTTACTAGTTATCTACGGACACACGGCTTCCTGCTTATATATATATACTAGACTTAACCAAAGTTGGCGTCTGACAGGTAAGGTTGGAGGGAGGAGCTCTGCACGTGCCATTTTACGATGTTGCCACATTCCAGCATTCCTTTCTACATGCTCTTACCCCTCGCTTCCGGTTCACTTGTTCCCTCCTTCATTCTGACCGCTGTGATCTGTTGTAGACTACCTGGCCAGGTGGTGTCGTCCCATTTGCGATCACTCTTATACAAACAATCAGGTTCTTATCAGAGACACTGACAGGTTTGGCAACTCCCAGCAAGACGAGCTGCCCTGAAGTGTTATCTCCATGGCAACCGCAGTCGCCCCACCCTTGTTTCCATGGCAACCACACAGCCACTCCCTTTATCCCGCCTCGGCAGGCAGTAAACGGACCACCCTCTAAGAAATGTCAGACGCCAACTCTTATTATTAGCAGTATAGATATCGAATGACCGCATACTTTTTGTCTTGATCTGGCTATTGTAAGAGATTACAGGAACTGGAGCAGTTATAGTTTTTCAATTATTCAGCCTGAAGAGTAGAAGAGTCCTCAACAGCTTCACCATCAGCTGGCATAGGGCGTCACTGCAGAGCCATACCAGGGTAATAAGGAGTGAGGTAGTTTCCCGTTGGTTTCCTCACCGAGCCAGAAATCGATATTACATAAGTCTGCCAAACTCATTGAAATGTACGCTCCAGGAAACCCTATTTATAACACTGCCATGCTATTCATAATAGGGCTGACTCTAGAACTGCATTAGTAGCATTGCTCGTCGGTGGATGCAGAGTGGGTTTCGACCCGTGGGTTTCGTCCCTTAAGAGGCCATGGCTTGCCCGTGGTCCAATAGCTCTGTACTCTGACCAGCCAACCGACCAGAGGAAAGTTGGCCACGGCTCTACCGTGGCTCTACGCCTCTGCATTCGGGAGACGGGCCTGGGGCACAGCGCCGGAATTCAGGCCTTGCCCTACCCGTCGGCTGTCCTGAGAATGGTTTTCCGTGGTTTTCCATTCTCCTGTACTAAAGCGAATGCCGGGACAGTTCGTAGTATATGCCACGGCCGCCCACCCCCTCACCTTCTCCGCACATCTCCTTCACCGTAACAAATCTCCCGGCCTGAGAGACGGCGTCGCATTCTAAGAGGCCCGCCTCCCCCTTCAGTGGAGGAATGAAAACATTTAGTAGTAGTAGTAGTAGCATTGCTCACACCTCGATCACGTCTATATCGTCAAAGCCAAGGATGAGACTAAGACAAGTCAATAAAAGTAACAAATTTGATTTGGCCTATAACCTGAAAACACAGTGAACTGTGTTTTTGTTTTTTTGACAATTTGCTTTACGTCACTCCGACACAGATAGGTCTTATAGCGACGATGGGATAGGAAATGCCTAGGAGTGGGATGGAAGCGGCCGTGGCCTTAATTAACGAACAGCCCCAGCATTTGCCTGGTGTTAAAATAGGAAACCACGGGAAACCATTTTCAAGGTTGCCGACAGTGATGTTCGAACCCACTATCTCCTGGATGCAAGCTCACAGCTGCGCGCCCTTAACCGCACGGCCAACTCGCCCGGTACCCTGTAAACAGTAGGTCTCACCACCAAATTAGCTTACGGTAACACAATATTGTGATAAGAAATAACAATCAGGGTTTCCATTAGAATGTTTTACCTTGGGTTTCCACTTCAACCCCGGGTGAATGTTGGGATGGAATAGGCAATGATTGCTTCCTTCCCAATCCTAGCCTCAAATAAATTACAATTAAACCCACCAACAGATACCACAACTACACATATTATCAGTAGAAATATAAAGAGAGCACCAGAATTTATCTACTGAGAATCTGGAGATCGCGATGTATTTATTTTGAATATTCAGCGAATAGCTACAAAATTAAGTAATGATACAGTTGTGAACATATACAAATCATATACATACGTACCCATAACCTTGACCGTGCGGTTAGAGGCGCGTAGGTGTGAGTTTACATTCGGAAAACAGTGGGTTCGAACCTCTTTGCCGGCAACCACGATGATGGTTTTCCCTGCTTTCCCATTTTCATACCGTCGAAATACTGGGAATGTTCCTTAATTAAGGTCACGGCCACTTCCTTCATACTCCTAGCCTTTTCCTATTCCGTCGTCACCATAAGACTTGCCTATGTCGGTACGATCTAAAGCAAATTCTAGTTTTATTCATAACCTATGGGCTACATAGAACAAATAAAGTTACATGCCGGAAATATACTGTTTTATTTTTTGCATTTAAACTCTTTGGGCTGCAATACTCAATATGTATGCTGCTGTCTTCATCAGAATAATACTGTTGCATCCTGGTGATTATGCGGTGTATGGTCAAATGTATTATTAAAGAAGCTCCAGTGCGCTGTTATGATAAATTGGTATAAAAATAAAAGCACGTATGTGCTGTAATACGAAAGTGTTAATATGAAAACGTCCGACTCGTTGGGTGAACGGTCAGCGTACTGGCCTTCGGTTCACAGGGTCCCGGGTTCGAACCCGGCCTGGTCGGGGATTTTAACCTTAATTGGTTAATTCCAATGGCACGGGGGCTGGGTGAATTTGTTGTCTTCATCATCATTTCATCCTCATCACGACGAGCAGGTCGCATACGGGAGTCAAATAGAAAGACCTGCATCTGGCGAGCCGAACCCTTCCTGGGGTATCCCGGCAATAAAAGTCATACGACATTTCATTATTTTCAATATGAAAACACAATGCCATAGTGATGACAGCTGTTCATTGGTTGAAGTTCCTGATATTTTTATACGGGTTTGGTCATTAGAGCCGTGAGGTGAATAGGTAGACAGATAACACACCACTCAGTTCATCATGGTGTTGACTGCGATGTCCAAAACACCAGAACAAGAACTCTTAGGGCCGGTATTATAATGAGGATTTAAACTGAAGATTGAGTTAAACTGTAACTTGAGACTAAACCGATGTTGAGTCTTATAATGGCCGGCCTAAGTTAAACTGAGGTAAAGAAGGAAATATACGATCTTGGTAGCACTGACTTGCGAGAAAAAATGACTGTCGATAATGCTATTAGTAGCTGACAGAGGGGTTCTACAGCATGATTTCTGAAATAGAAGGAAGTTTACACTTTACACTTTTGACATTTAAACAGTTCAAAAAGTCACTTTTACATTCTTACCTCTTCGTTGCATATTTTATTCTAGCACCAGTTTGCTGAAATAGGGTTATTACAGTCTGTTTTCTAAGCCTAAACCTGTTTAAAAACTATTTTTCATTCCATATATGAAATGACGTCCCCTTGCTCGAAAAAATCGTAGTGCCCGTGGTCGTTCAATAGTTTGAACCACTTCTCCGTCATCGCTTAGTATTTCTTCAAACACCTCAAAAATATCTTCCAGATCCATTCGTTCTGCCATGTTGTAAGGTTATGTATTCTTAAACTTCAGTTTAAACGGTAGATTGAGTGGCAGTAAAATAATTCTCTAGTTAAACTTAAGTTTTATAATACACGACTAGCAGATAAACCAAAGTTTAAGCTGAACCAACAGTTTAAACTTCCATTATAATACCGGCCCTTATTAGGTTACTAAGAACCACTTCCCACATAGGTTCACGTAGCCTATGAGTTAGCAGTATTATTTTGTGACTGAAGGCATCTTCGGCTCGCCAGTTTTGTACCTGCTTTTCCCGGTACATCCCAAGGGTTGTACATGCACCTCTGTGTGAGGTGTTGTCTGAGGATGTACAGGGGCTAGGAATGTGAAGGAAGTGGCCATATCCTTGAAACATTTACCATCATGGCATTTGCCTGGAGCGGAAATAGGGAAACAACGAAAATTTCGTGGATGACCGACGGGGGATTCGCACCCACCTGTCCCTCGAATACAGAGAAACATCACAACTGGCCGTGCCGCAACGGACTGAACTAATCTGTTTAGTATGAGAAATGCTGATTGCATTTTAAAGTGCAGAACAAGATCATCAAAATGAAGAAGCCTGAATATTTGAAGAATGAAGATATCGACCAAAGAATGGGAAAATCCGTGAAAGACTCCTTAAATCTCACAAACCTAATAAATGAGGGTCAGAGACTACCTGATGGTGACGGCGTAGAATACATTCATCGTATTCTCTACAGTCGTAATAGGTGACCAAAAGAAGGTGAACCACAAGGAGGTCTTACCTTGGGAGCATGTGTTAGTGACCACGGGGCCCCATATTGAGTCTGATATTCCTTCATCTTACTTGTGCCAGGCTTCTCGCCTTCATCGTCCCTACCCGACCTTTCGAGGTCAACACTTGTTCTCTTCCAGCTCGGACGGTATTAGGTGTTTGAGGCCCGCACATTATCACGCACTTCGTGGTCCGTTCCGTTCTTTTACTGAGTTATCGGTCCTATTGCTTTTTTCCTTCTAATTTAGAGTTAGAGGATGGTTGTCTCTCTAATTGTATTTTCCCATAATAGCCTACTATAATACCACCGGCAAGAATCGAACGATTGGTCAAAAGAGGTTACAATGGAAAGAAGATGATGGAGGAGAGACTGGTAAAATTGTTTTTTTTTTTTGTTTTTTTTTTGCTAGTGGCTTTACATGAGTCTCCGTGGCTCAGGTGGCAGCGCACCAGCCTCTCACCGCTAGGTACCGTGGTTCAAATCCCGGTCACTCCATGTGAGATTTGTGCTGGAGAAAGCGGAGGCGGGACAGGTTTTCCTCCGGGTACTGCGGTTTACCCTGTCATCTTTCATTCCGGCAACACTCTCCACTATCATTTCATCTGCCATTCATTATTAATTTCCCCAGAGGAGTGCGACAGGCTTCGGCAGCTGGCACAATTCCTATCCTCGCCGCTAGATGGGGCTTCATTCATGCCATTCCTGACCCGGCCGGATGACTGGAAACAGGCTGTTGATTTTCATTTTCAGTGGCTTTACGTCGCACCGACACAGATCGGTCGTATGGTGACGATGGAATAGGAAAGTCCTAGGAGTCGGAAGGAAGCGGCCGTGGCCTTAATTAAGGTACAGCCCCAGCATTTGCCTGGTGTGAAAATGTGAAACCACGGAAAACCATCTTCAGGCTGCCGACAGTGGGGTTCGAAGCCACTATCTCCCGATTACTGGGTACTGGCCGCACTTAAGCGACTGCAGCTATCGAGCTCGGTAAAACGTATTTCGAAGTACTGCCTGATTCTACTACGAACCCTTGATTGCCACATGTTACACGTTCTCAACTCCTCGAGATGGTCGTGATCATCGCGGGGGGGGGGGAGGCATATGTAGCAGTGTGTTTTCCTGTACGATGGCTTGAAAATCCACAGGGTGTTTTCAGTCGAAATGAAATGATACTGGTTTGTGTTACTGGACTAAAAAATGACAGGGAAAACTGAAATACCCGGAGAAAAACATGTCCCGTCTCCGCTTTGTCCAGCAAAAAGCACACATGGAGTGGCAGGGATTTGAACCACGGAGCCCAATGGTAAAAGGTCGGCGCGCTACGCCTGAGCCAATGAGGCTGTTACACGGTGATTTCATATGCCCAATCTCAATGGTTAGCACGATGGCCTTTGGTCACAGGGATCCCGGGTTCGATTCATGGCAGGGTCGGGAATTTTAATCATAATTGGTGAATTTTGCTGGCCCGGGGGCTGGGTGTATGCGTCGTCTTCATCATCATTTCATCCTCATTACGATACGCAGGTCGCCTACAGGCGTCAAATCGAAAGACTTGCATCTGGCGAGCCAAACTTGTCCTCGGACACTCCCGACACTAAAAGCCATACGCCCTTTCATTTCATATGCCCAATGTTACTGTTCTAATTGCAAGTGTTGTAAGTATAAGCTGTGCAGTGTGATACGAGCTGTGGACCCGTGACATCAATGTACAGCTCCTTCACTGCTAAACCACATGCAGACAAACTGACATCTACCTTTCTCTCTCCACAGGGTTGTTTTTTCCCTCGGACTCAGCGAGGGATCCCACCTCTACCGCCTCAAGAACAGTGTCGGGGGTTACAACTGGGGACAAGGAAGAGGGAAGGATGCGGCCGTGGCCTTAAATTAGGTACCATCCCGGCATTTGCCTGGAGCAGAAGTGAGAAACCACGGAAAACCACTTCTAGGATGGCTGAGGTGGGAATCGAACCCATCTCTACTCAGTTGACCTCCCGAGGCTGAGTGGACCCCTTTCCAGCCCTCGTACCACTTTTCAAATTTCGTGGCAGAGCCGGGAATCGAACCCGGACCTCCGGGGGTGGCAGCTAATCACACTAACCACTACACCACAGAGGCGGACCACATCTAACTTATCTGTTAAATCCGTACCCTAAATTACCGCGTTCCAAATTTTTACTTTGCATTCAGTGTGTGTGTTCTAGATCGAAGATGATTTTATGTCATTTCAAACCGTCCGCCCATCTGTTCGCCCATCCATGAAGAGACGGCCCAGTAACTCCTGTAAATATTATCGGATTCAAATGAAATATCGAATGTGGAACAAAATCTATTTAAAACAGACCATATCGGTCCAGTGGTTTCAAAGTTAGCAAATAAAATGGATTTTCCGAAAATACCGTATCTTGTTTATGGCCAACATGTGACACTCATTCAACGTGTAAATACCCCATTATGTTCTGTTCCGGTCCTGCTACTTCAAACATTAGTGCTTGATTGTTGTAAACGAGCCTTAGTGAGTGGGGATCTTTATCCAGGTTTGTATTCAGCTTTATGATGTTCAGCTATCAATTCGCTACATCATTCGTTCCCAGACTTGAGTATTATATTGCCCTAGCCAGGAGCAACGAGTATCGTTCGAAGGCAAACGTAACCATTGTTTATGTCAGGTATGGGGAAATAATTTTTTTTTTTACTCTCCTTCTTGACGTAATTTAACATGAAATTAACAGATGAAAGATCTAACAATACTGTAACAACTAACAAGTAGAAACGCCTCCTGAAGTTAAATTAACATACTGTGTGTGTGGAAAACAGCAATAAAATAATATTCTGTTGATCAATGTGAGCGCTCTCAAACTGGGAGTGCTGGATGATGCCCATAGGCCCCTTGCCCAAGTCTAGCATTGTTTCTCTTTACTTGTACCAAGCTCTGTTCTTTCAGCTTTCGTATCTGACCTCACTTGGTCAACTCGTGATCTCTTCCAATCCCGACGGATCTTTCATGTTCGCATCCTCCGTGTTCCTTTCCTTTATTTTGTCGGAGGATTTCCGTGGTTTCCTATTTTCACACCACGCAAATCTTGGGACTGTACCTTAATTAAGATCACTGCCACTTCCTTCCCAGTCCTAGGCAAATTGTAAAAAAAAAAAAAAAAAAAAAAAAAAATCGAAAGATTGGACCTTTTTCCACTTCCACCTTCTGGTTGGACTTACGAGGGATGGTTTTCTGGTTGAACTTATCCTTAAACCAAAAGTTACCACCACGAACACCAGTATGAGAGTAAATATCGTACGTATTTCCGAACATTACAGCTTCTCAGTCTTACCATGGGCTATCAGTTGCACTACCCAGACCTCGAGCAACGTGATCACACAGATTTCTCCATTCTAATCCAGATATTAGTGTATTACATGTATGAAATTAATTAAAGGCATGCATTCTGTGGGTGCCTGTAGATTTCAACAATCTGTTGAGTGACAGACTGCCTTGTCTCATTATGAAAACAACAATATAGGCTTACCATATAATTACTAGTCTAGTGTCGGTGATTTCTATATTATATGACTAGAATTAAGTCTGGCTGGTGACATTTGCCACGCCAGGATAACGACGCTTCGTCACGTGATCAGCCATAACGACCTTAGCGCGTGCGCTAGTCCTGTAAATGACATACTAGCATCATGATATAGAAGCTTCGTGCGAATAGAGGGCGTACACCTCAGTGCTTTAAGTACAGTAAGTGACATAAAAAGGATGTAAGTTCTGACTGGATAACAATGTAATCTTTTGTAATCACCCAACTATTTTAACTGAATTGCAGCTCCCTGAAAGTGTTGATAGTGATTTGCCCGTAATTTTAAAAATAACTACGTTGCTAAGTATTTCTCTGTAACGAGGTGAACCACTACAGCTACCGTTCTTGCAGAATTCGTTTCTGAAATTCGATGCTGGGAATGACGAAATTCCCCCAAGACTAGTATAATGTACTATTTCAAGACCAGCTAAGCTATAGCTGGTGTTTAGACTGTTAAGTGTGGAACGTTTTCTGAAGTTTCGCCAGCACATGTGGCAGACATCTTCGGTGAGGGTGATCTCCGAATTATTGTTTAATTTTCCTTCCGGTACAGGTAATTGATGTACTGATATATTTTTTCACGTTCAGTTTACTCCGAAGATATCAGAAGCACATGCTGGGGAACCGTCAGTGAATATTAAAAGTATGCCATGGCCTGAAACCCCAGGACTTACTCCAGATACTTAGAAAAAATAAGCTTGTATTTTAGGTGACTTTTGATGTCAATATCACAGGCAGAGGGCATCCAGTTTCATGTGGAATCCGAACCATAACTGCTTGATTTTTATTTAAAAAATCTCACATGCATTAAGCGGAATTCAAACAATGGCTCCATTGGCGAGAAGCCGGTGACAATTTACTCGACTTTCATGCTTCCTCTCTCCACATATCATTAGGCATAGTAAAAATAAGGTCGAATGTGGTGTAGTACCGTTCTATACGAAAACTTTACTGTTTCTCACTTTAAAGGAGCATAGGCGTTCACTGCCATTGTCGATATACGGAAAGAAGGACGTTCTTTTTTTAATACTGACGAGTCAATTTCACATCAGGGAACACTGAGGAAATGTCTGGGAATAACATGCACTCAATTGCCTTCAAGGAATCCCTCGAACACTAAGGGGATCCTCCAAATACTTAAAAAGAATCGTCCCATGGTTCATAGTTGAACACGGCATGACTATGTGCATAATTTCAGTAAATGTAGTTGAAATACTTGTCCAGGGATTTTATGCAATTCAAATAAGAAGTCATATAAACTAACAATTTGTTTATGATTGTTTAAGCTCTTAAGAGTGTCGGTACATGAGTTCTTTATCGTGCTGCAACACAAGACGCGGAGATATCGCGTTTACCAGCCGCAGTACCTTGGGAAGTAAAAGCAAAGGATCACCTGACTGTAGCATTAACATCTACCGCACCGAACTCACGTACATTTATAGCTATTATCAGAAAGTTGGCCATTTTGGAGGAATATGTGGTATTTCCTTACGATGTGTTCGTGTGAATCCAAGTGCCTGTCTATCTAGGTACTTCTACGTGGTGGCTGAGCTGATACAATTTCATCATAAATTCATAGGAAAAGGCTTCTATTAACCACATTACAGTTCCATCAATAACAAAATTTTGGTTTCGAGCGTGAGAAAAAGTTATACACCTAAATGCTAGCTTATAAAGCCTTTTATAAGGGAATCTGGACATCGTGGTCAACAACATTGTTTAAGTTTGTCTGATACCCTATTTTATAATTTTATTTAAACAAATCCAAACATTTCTTCTGCATCGTTCGCTCCCCTTTTCTTATTATTTCACAAAATCTAACGAAAAATTTTCTAGCCCAGACTATTACATTTTATCCTCAACCCTCAAGTGCAGGGTAAAGTACATCAGTTATTTCACGGATAAAAATGTTATTTATTATTTCCGTGGTCGGAATGAATACGATTCTTCCAGAACTCATCATCGAGGATACCTCTGGTTTTGACAGATCATAAATCATCTTGGGAGTATCTTCTTACTCAAAGAAGAGGATATCTCCCGATGCACGAAGGAATCCTCACTTCATTAAGTTATCCTTACATCTGGATAATACATCAACAAATAAACAAACGGCTGTGAGACTTTCAGACGGGATAGGCAAAGCCACGTCCTCGTTGCATTTCACCCTATACCTCAGTCGATGGCAGATGCACGAGTAATTCATCCCTCCACCGCGTAAGCCTTACACTTTCTAGAGAGAAAGATCTTGGAGTTCTTCTTATGACGTAACCAAAGTCTCCGAGGAGCAGGTTGGTGTCCACAAAGCGGGTTGTTGTTATGTTTCGTACTTTCTAGATCGACAGCCACTTTCCAGCGGATGTGAGGTGAACTTATGCCTAGGAATTGATAGAGTTTCATTACAGAAGTTCGTCATGGACATCCAGTTACTATTCTGGCTGCTTCGGTCAGGGCAGTACCTACTTGTTCGGATGGCAAGATACATTGCTCACAGGCGCTGCATAATCTCCTACTGAAAAGTAGAGTTCTAGAGCAGGTCACCTGTCAGTTTTCAATTATTTCCACGATCTTCCCTTATCGGACACCTTAAACTACTGAGATATTTCATTTTAAGGAACGATAAATATCGTGAGATCGGACACAATGTGGCTAACATTTTCATTACTCCTGTAATCAAATGAGTACTATCACGTTTCTCCACTCTGCCATCGAGCGATTATGATGGCTAAATCACGCGTCGGTAGACATTCATTATTTTTAGGATTTTTTGGACGCTTGGTGAGAACAATTCTGTTTCCTTCGCACTTTGATTATTGAATTGCATTATCGTTGGCCTTTACACGCTGTTATTATATACACGTAATGTGATGTTTGGGACATCACTGAATGTTTTTAATTATTGAACTATATATTTAATTGATAATGTATATATTTAATCACTGATAGGTCATTTTAAATTAATATGTATATATATATAGGGCTTTTATCATCCATTTCAATCATCATTTCATTTCCTTGTATCGCGGCTATAACGTATTCTGAACGAACAAATTATTGGGTAAAGTATTTCAACATCACGCATATTTATAACTTGCAGTAAATTTTCCAATAGCCGTTGTGAGGTGACCAGAGTCAGCAGGCTAATTTCAGCCCAATTCCAGGAAAAGTACGTCATCGAGATTACGAGAGACCTTACCCTCTCCACCTCATGAAAAGACAGTTGATACATTATTAACACCCACTTTTCAAACTCAGCTTCGAGACGCTTTATTTCAGCGGGAAAGTTCAGCCTATGTGAATGAACGTAATGAAGCAACGTGATGGATGCACAGCTATACAAGGGAGAAGGGATGAGACCTCGAATCTTACTGGACCATGTGATATGGCTGATGGAAGGAGACTTTTGAACCAATATATACCACCGACAAGGGCTGGAGAGGACATTCTCTCAGTCAGACTCTCATTCAGACTCACATTCAGATTCAGATTCGGAGATTCGGACATTCTGATTCTGATTCTCACGCTTGGAAGATACTCTTACTACGATTCTACGTCTACGCATCGGAGAAGATTTTAACTTAGTTCACTTCGCATCTGAGTATATTCTACTCAAAAGTTACTCTCATTGGGACTTGTTATCTCAATGACGAGAGGTAGTCAACGGGAGACCGGTTCTGACTGGTATAGGGGAGGAGAGCTTTTATTATGAATTTAGCTACGCTACTGTACCGTAATCCGGAAGAATACGAATGTATTCCCTCCATGAACATAACCCATGGTGGTTTTGCACTTAAAATTAGGACTCATTACGACTTTATGTAAGGAGTACAATAGGAAGTGTTAAAGACAGGAAATGTGGATGTAGGACTGGAATCCAACAACAGATGAGGCAGCCTGTACGAGAGATACACCCATCTTCGGCTTCAAGACAACAGAGTCTACATTTGGTGAGCTTATGGCATAAGTTACTGCAAGTCTTCGCGCAACAGTTCATTTTCTTAGAGTTAATTTCATTCACTTTTTCTTTTGCTTCCATAAGTTCAGATTTCGTTAATACGCCGTTACGTCACGTTTTTCATCTTAATAAATAGCTGTTTTAATTGGTATTTTATGAAATAATCATTAATGATCCTTAAATTCAAAGTTAGTGTACTTAATGATTTGTGTTCCGTTCACCCCACCCCTGGGAGTTTTTTGAGTCTCATTACGTATTTTTATTTATTATTATTATTATTATTAATTATCTACTTTTGTTTTCAAGCCATAAGCCTGAAGACTGGCGCCCTTGGGATACTGTTTCTGGAGAAACAATGACATATCATTTATTTATTTTAATATTAAAGTGACCCGCCACGTCATAAAATTGTCATACATCTGTGGGCAAAGTGGGTACGTCACAGTATTGCCTGTGAGCATCATACCTGGCTTACTGTACTGCTGCTTAGCAACGCTGCTGATTCAGTGCCTGTTAAGGAGTCTATGTCATGAAAATAACAAAAAATCCAGGCAATACTCATGACTACGTGCACAATTTCTTCACAGAGCCACTTACCACTATGTCTGTAGTATATTACATTTCCGCGCTTTATTGGTATCTAAATGATATGAGCGCGATTATTCACACTGCTATTGGCTTTCTGAATAATATTGGATCATACTATTGTATTGAAAAAAATATATCTTACAGTCATTGTCTTATATGTGATGAAAGGAATTATCTAAAATGAGCCCTAAAAATTAAAGTCGATTATCTACAATCTCACTGTTTGTTTCTCCTTTCGGTTAGTTAGAACCCTCTGGATGGATGATAGAATCTATGATATCTTCTGGCGATCATAGGAGGTGACTTAAAGGACTAACACACCAATTAATGTCAACTTGGGAGCGAGGGATGAAGGTCACAAGACCCATAACTGAGTCTGTCACTACCTATACTTAACTTACGCCAGGATTTTCACTTTAATTTTTCATATCTGACCTCCCTTTATCACTTCTGCTCTTCAAACTCTGATCGTAATAGGTTCACGAAATCTGGAGTCTTTCATTTTCTCGCCCTTCGTAGCCTTTCTCCTTCCTGTACTGGTACTTTAGCCCGACTGGTGGTCATTATCGTTAAGACTGTATGGACTGATACCATGGTTAGCCAGTTCCATTCCCGTTGGTGGATTAAATTTTCACTATCAGAATGCTGGCCGGCACGGTAGGAGAGGTGGTGGTCTACAAGTTCTAATCATTATATTGCGTGCTAAAAGCTGGATTCAGTACCAAACGTCTACGCGGTGTTCATATGGAGTGAAGACATATAACACTGTTGATGGTGACTCGTTTGTCAGATACCAACGTTAGCCTTGAGCAGACCCCTTGGTGTTATTCGACAGGAGTAGGCTATGTGCCGACAACGGATTTCACCCTTCTTCTACGTCACTATCGTAAGTATCGCACATTGAGAAGCTCAGGTAGCCCATGGACATCAAACAGAAGTACCTGCACCGGGAGAACCCAACATGTCCACGAATATCCTCTGCGCTAAAAGCCATACGATAAATACATGCTCAGCCCTAAGGCCTGCAGATTACGATGTGTTGTGTGGTCAGCACGACGAATTATTTCGGCCATTATTCTTGGATTTCCAGACCGGAGCCGCCATCTCACCTTGAAATAGCTCTTCAATTGTAATCATGCAGGCTGAGTGGATCTTGAGCAGCCCTCAGATTCAGATCCAGACCTGGCCGGGAATCGAACCTGTGGCCTCCGGGTAAGAGGAAGGCACGCTACCTCTACACCACGGGGCCGGCAATCACTATCTTCAAAATCACCGAATTTTCAACGAGGAATGATCGAAAACTAAAATATTGCCACATATCTGAAATAAAGTGTCGATGCAGTCTATTTGTCTTCGAATAAGTTCATTTTGGTTAAAAAGTTACCGACAGTGGTGACAATGAGTAAAACTTTCCTTTCATAGTTACATGTTAATGAGCATTATTATGTACAGATGTAATTTCATTAAGAATTTCTTAACCGTTAGGGTGTTATTTAATTCCATTTTACTGAATTTCAAGAACACATACTTACTCTTCTAACTGCACCGTGCAACATTTACGAAACAAAGTAGGTTGAAAGACTTCTAAGCTTGTAATATCGATGGGCTTGCATTTACGTGCCTGTCGACGTAAAAGATGACCAAAAGGAGTGAGATCCAGGGCCTCTCAACTTGGAAGCATGTGCTGGTGATCAAGGGGTTTCTAGCTGATTCCGCCATTGCTTAAACTTATTTGTACAAGGCTCCTCAGCTTAATCTTACTCATACGACGTCCATTGGTCAACGGTTGTTGTTTTCTAACCCCGACTCTGTTCGGTTCAAGAGGCCGACATAGTCTTTCATTGTCACACCATTTGTGACCCTTTCCAATCTTCCGCCGATATCCTCATTCTTCGAGAGGTTGGACTTATTCCATGTATTAGCCGAGCTATTGTATACTTCCTCTTTGCTATTTACTATTTGCTTTACGTCGCACCGACACAGATAGGTCTTATGGCGACGATGGGACAGGAAAGGCCTAGGAATGGGAAAGAAGCGGCCGTGGCCTTAATTAAGGTACAGCCTCTTAAGACAATATCCACCTACTGACCACTGTGAATTGTATGCATATTTTCGGCTTATCACGAGTAAAATCATTTGTAACTCAGCCCATAATACAGTACAGTACATCTCCTCCCCAACATCAGGTCTACGAATATCCCCCTCCATTGGAGACACGTCCCAAGAGTTCTGTGCCACGTGGGAGCTGCCAGTCATTACACTAATTCGCTAGACCGATATGTGCGAATCTAATTAATATTCTATTACAAAAACCCACGACTGCAGTTTTCAGCAGAGCTATTTACATATTAAAATGCCGCTGTGCTGGATCAGTGTCCCAAGGCAGGGAGCAGTTGATATCCAAACTAATCAACACTCAAATAAAATATTCACTTCAGCTCCTTCGTTTCTATTATTACGTGCCTTGGGGTGATTATTAAGAATTTCAGTGCTGGGCGGTGGTCACAATGTGCCTTACAGGTGATTCAAAGTAGAATTCCATTCAAACTAGATTTAATGAAGAACGCGGGGAGTTTCACTTTACCCATTCACCTCCAGCCATACCGACATAATAAAAGAATTCGAATAAGTGACTTGGTCTTGTGAAACATTGCTATAAACTTCAACTTAAATTTTAACAAACTATATACATGTTAATTATAGACTCTTATGTATTTCAGCGCTCAGTCTGGAAGCCTCTATGAATTAACTAATCGCCTACAAAATCCTCTATTTGCATCTAGCTGTGTGGGCTCGTTTAGTTACACAACTATTATCATTATATCATCCGGCTCCGTAGCGTAATGGTTAGCACTACTAATTGCCTTTCTAAAAAGCCTGGGTTCGAGTTCCGGTACTCCCAGATATTTCACAATGACAGAAGGGTTGGTGTGTGGCTAAAATGGTACACGCAACTCAACTCCATTGGGGGGTATGTGTGCAAAGAGCTGCACCACTTCGGGATGAAAACACGAGTTTACTTTTTATGTCAACTTATTAGAAAATGAATCAAATCGTCCTCGTCTTGGTCTCCCTCTACCTCTCTTACCCTTGATGACCAAGTTCATTATTCTCCTAGGTACAGTAACCTATCCCCCTCCATTCGCCGTGCATGACCCCACCGCCCAAGCCGGTATATGTATACCACTTCATCAAATTAATTTCTAACTTCTACTTTATCCCCTCATTCCGCGTACCTTCCTACATATATTTATTTTTATTTTTGCTAGCTGTGTTTCTCATCATCGATGAGAAGGGACAGATTTCCAGATAAATCATATGAAATGGATGTCTGCATAGAACAAACCATGCAGGCGTTGAGACAGGAAATAGTAGTAGAGGAGAAATTCAGCCACAATGCTTGCTCTTTCCATTCCTCTTTTAAATTGAAACCAGCATCCATTAGATTCTTAGCTGTTTTCATTGGTGGCGTACGGGATTTCAGCCTTTGTTGCCGCAGTGATCGAGTGTCTGGGAGAACTTCGTCGAACCTTCACGGTATGTGACGTAGCCACAACGTTACTGGCTGAACAGCATACGCGCATCGCCTGCCAGCCCGCTCCCTTACAGTGCTGGGCACCCGCGTGAGCACCTCTGGACTACCATATACTTGTGGTTCGCACTTTAGCATGTAAGTGAGGAGCACTAATGTTCTTCCAAAGTTGTTAAAAGTCAGTGTTTGAAGGGACTTGTTGTAATAAACGCATGAGTGGTGTACGTGTTAGACAAAACAAATCAGCATAAACCCGACGGATTAATTTTACTTAATTTGGCTTCCGTCAAATAATACCATTCTTGCAGATGAATGCTGAGATACTTCAGGGCTGGCGGAGCAATCCGAATAGCAGGTGGATTGCGCAAGTCCGTCACAGTAGACCAGTGTTGCAACCAAGCAGATAAGAAGCTCCGCTGTTTCCTTCTTCCACGACTCAAGAAGAGGGCTTGACATTTAATGATAACATTTACCGACCCAAGTCCACCAGCTGTTGGCTGAAGATACATGGTAGGTATCGGTACTCGGAAGATATTTCCATCCCAAATGTACCATGAAATAGCACCTATTATCTGTCCAGTAAACGTTACAGGCAATGGTATTACTTGTGAAAGATACCAGCATTGTGATAGAAGGTATGTGTGGACAGTCAAAATCCCTTGGATTAGAGAGAGTTCTCGGCAGTAGAGTTCTCAGGATGGCACATACACTTAGACCTGAACCAGACAAATTAACCAATTAAGGTAAACATTCTCGACCCTGCCATAAATCGAACCCATGATCCCTTGGACAAAAGACCTTGGAGCCGTATGGGTATTCTAATGTTCACGCTATATTGGTTATTTAGCCAACTCCTCTCGAAATCGCCTCGATTGTAGGGCCCCTCTAATAGAAAGCCTAGTGGCTAAACTACTGCAACAATGCCTCCTCCCACCACGGCTTCTCAGATATGAAATAAACAACCCGGGCTAGGCTTTGGTGGTGGTGGTGATTATTATGTTAATGGGAAGACACGCCATTGCCAGTTCACGCTCTCAATAACCTGGAATAAGTATAGCTCCAACATATAATTAGTCCCATCACTTCCTGCATTTAGTTAGAAATGAAATACGTTTGAGTACATCCTTGCGGTACAGAGGCTAGCGTAGTAGACCTTGGGTTGGCTGCTCCAGTCACACATTTTACAAGTTTCAGAAACTGGAGAAAGTGTTCATATTGCACTTTTCCCCTGTCCCAAATGACCTAGCTCAGCGGAGACACTGCGTGGTGCGTCGGAAAAACAGGTTATGTCTAACTAAAATTGTCATAAAATATCGGGACAGGATCTAGAACACATATTGTTGAATGAGAACTCAGCAAGATAAAGGAGGTAAAAGAATAATTTATTCCGGCTAAAACATGAAGTTCAAATTCAAACCAAAACTAAACCCCAATTAAAACTCCAAATTATATACAAATAAATTTACAATATAAAATTTAACACTAAGGGTCGTTCTAGTATGCGGGTCAAGAACCCGGGCATATACAGTTCAATAACCTCGGAAATGCGAAATATACACTATTTATAACGAAGATCGAGATAAGTCGACTGTGATTAGCCCGCAGGCTGCGATTAAGAACTGTCTCTTACATGACTACATAATGATAGATTCAAATAGTCTAACTACACTAATTCCGGAATTGTCGGATATAAACATCATAAAAAAGAACACTTTGTTTGGGACTGGCCCTAAATTTAAACCAACAAATGAACACTGATTCTAATACATGATATCCGGATCGTGGGCATAAGACAGAGGTTTGGAAACTTCACAACCCAACTACAGCCAACGGACTGTGGATCACTAATCAACACAAATAATTGACAACACTATCACATAAATAAGACACATATAAACAATGAACACAAATAAACCGCATCTGGAAAAGAAAGACATAAATGGTACTCCTTCAGTTTGTCGGATTGAGCGGTAATCGCACTGAGCATCTGCGGAGTTCTCAGTCTCATTTGGCAAGGGAACAAACAATCACAACCTTGGTCTGCGTGGCTCAAACAATCCCCAAACACGACACTTTCAAGTTAACGGGGCAATATGCAAACTTTCACTCAAGGCATCGAATGGGTTTATATACACTCTTCGCTTTTTACCTCTGAAACAATCTACCCCAGTGGAAAGAAACTTAAATGTATAATTCTTTTTTTTTTTTTTTTTTTTTTTTTTTGCTATTTGCTTTACGTCGCACCGACACAGATGGGTCTTATGGCGACGATGGGACAGGAAAGGCCTAGGATGCTGGTTTCAATTTAAAAGAGGAATGGAAAGAGCAATGGATTCGTAGAGCTCCGGAGTGGCCAAGCCCCTTTAATCCAAACCACGCCCCAGCTGGTTTCAGTTTGCCAAGAAGAACGTGGGCATCACTAAACAGGTTTCGCACTAATTGTGGAAGATCTGCATTCTCCCTTCACCAGTGGGGTTTCGGGGACTCTCCAGCGTGTGATTGTGGTGCATCATATAATGGACGAATGCCCTCTGCGTGCTTATGATGGAGACCGGAAAGGCTTTGATGATGTCTCAGAATCCCTAGTGCAGTGAATAAACAATTTAGATATCCATGTGTAATTGTTCCCTACTTACCATGTATTCTTTGCAGGTTTTTCTTTTGTATAATATTGTATACACTTGTCCATTCTGTAAATTCCATACACTTAATAATAACTGCGGCGATACACGAGTTTGAAATGGAGGCAGAAAATAATGAAAGAAATAAGACAATATCCACGTCATTTTCAATTTACGTTGTAAGTAATAAGTTATTTATGTTCATTGAAGTTTGTGTACTTTGACCAGATAAAATAAAGAGACCAACAACCTCAAATATTTATGTAATGTACATAATGAGTTACAATGTTCAGTATTAAATTTTAAGAGGTGCTTCAAAAGCTTTGTTTATATATTAAAGAGTTAAGGTGGATAAGCTGTGGCTTGTGGTTTCTTGGCTTTAAATTATCTGATATACTCACCAACAATCCAATCATGCTTACCGGGAATAACACCAGTTAGGTTATTTATTTGAAGACATACTGCACATCTATGTGGTAGATACATTTACACTGCTGTTGTACTTTAATCTTGGATAGTAAATATCTATGTTCCCAAGGGCGCACATAGCCGGGGGGAAGGTGCCCCCCGCCCCCGAGGCTTCCTCCCCCGTAGCTTTCAGGGAATGGCAAAAATCTAGTGTCGCCATTTATTTTCCAAAATATTAAAAATACTACGTACCCCCAGGTCTGCCTCCCCCCCACAAACTGTCATATGGGCGCTGATGTATGTCCCCACTCGTGATAAAACATCCTCACCAATAAGAGGATACCTATTATCATCGGGCCCTGGGAAGTAACCTAGGGAGAGAGTCTCTACGATCATCTTGAGACTCTGGCAAAATGGAGGTGCGATGCAAATTTTCGAACTCAACAAGAGAGTTCTCTTAGCCTCTCTCACCTCAGTCCTCCAATTTCCAACCTACTCGAGGTGCCCCTGTTAAGCCGACCAACGCAGTGGAGGGCTGGGTAACCAATCCCAGCGGTAAACTGGGTCAGTAAGCCAATGGATTTGGAGGCAGTGGAAGGCAACGGGAAACCACCACTCTACTTTTCCCTCGACAATGTCATGATGGCATTGCTTAATTCCAAATGTTCCGGAATAAGTCTCCCAGTCGAATCTCGGGGGGAGACTGGATTAAGAGAAGCCCCTATTTTATTCTGTCAAAGTAAATTCTCTATTAGAGTTATTAGAAGGATTGCAACACGGAACGTTCGTGGTGCCCTACAAACAAGGAAACTTGCAATAATAGAAAGAGAAATGAGTTCACATGATGTGGATATCCTTGGCCTTAGTGAGACTCATTGGAAACGACATGGACATTTTGTAACTCATGGAAGGGATACTGTATACCTTTCAGGAAGCGATAATATTAGTCGATTTGGTGTTGCAATTGTTGTTCCTGAAAAACTGAACAATACTCTCCTAGGCTATGAATCCATCAGTGATAGAATCATTGCCATTGAGGAGGTTCGTGACTCTCTTATTAACTTTACAAACATATAAATCTGCATTTAAAATGGAAAATGTGAAAATTAATATTCCTTACATAAAATACACAATCGTCGAACCTTGTACTCACACTTACCTGCTTACTTATACATACGTTATTTGATGGGCGCCAGCTACCACTCAGTGCAGCAATAATAGAATGAGAATCTTGACTATAGGGTGTGGGGTATTAAGCTTACTTTTGACAACATACCATATAAGTTCTAGGAAAAGGAGATTGGCGTTCGGTTTGCCCATTTAATTTGAGGTTAGCTAATTCTGTCATTGAAATAATACTATGAATTCATTTGATAGAACAAAATATATTCTTGAAATAGGATATAAAAATAATAAGTCTTGCTGCGATAAAACAGATGTGAATATGAAATTATGACATTGCAACTGAAAGAAACTAGGCATGAATTTGAATTCTTCTTGACCGGACATTTAACAATTTATACGAAATATATCCCTCACTGGTTCACATGACTGTACCTTCAATACCTTGAATGTAATTACGACGTATTCCTTAGATCTGGTGTTTACTGTAGATGTGTCACGCCTAATTTGGTGATGTATCCATGCGACTGCTTCTTCTCCATATCATATGACTACTTAGTAAGTCTATCCTTCTTTGACTTCGTGGTAAGCCTTCCTGTCCGTATCTTCAACTAAGAGATTGACCAACTGTAACCTCATTCTCTCAGTGACCAATGAGTAATGAATCACTGAGTCTTCTCCTTCCCGTAGACTCCCGTTGACTTAATGACCGACTGAGGCCTCTGTATCTCGTTCACTTAATGGCCAACTGTGCCTCTCCTTCAAGTAGAATAATGACTGACGCTACAATATGCAGCCACCTTTTATAGACGTTAGGTTGACGCCCATACATAATCTCCAGAAATAACTATAATCTACCCCCACCTCGCGACAGATATTACATGCAATGGTGAAATAGCCCGTGGCTCCCTAGGTAAATCTAAGACCGTGAGCGCATCGCTAAATGCTCACGATGACGTAGCAATGACTCTGCATTTACTCCAGCAGTATTGCACAATGTAGCAACGTCACATCCACATCTGACATACAGCAACTCTTTACTGTACATGTATTTAGTGTTAATCTACATACTTGTATATATACATACATTTAACTACAATCACGCAAGCGACATGCATTGCAGAATTGAATTGAATAAGAATGATAATATAATAATAGTAATCTCACAGATAAAATAATAATACGGACATAATTATAATATTAATGATACAATAATTAATAATAATACCACAGATGAAATAATAATAATAATAATAATAATAATAATAATAATAATAATAATAATAATAATAAAAATACAGATATCACCTTGTAACGGGATTTGAACCGTTACGCCATCAAACTGAATGCTTCCCCTTGCAGGATTAATATTATCCAGGTCTATGCTCCCACAGCTACAGCATCAGATGCTAAAATAGAAGAGTTCTATGAACTATTAGAACATACCATCAATCTGTTTGCAAATAGGGAAATAGTAAAAATCCAAGGTGACTTCAATGCTAAGATTGGGGACACTACTGGAGACACTGACATCAGATCTGTGATTAGTCGTTATGGCCTAGGCGAAAGGAATGAACGAGGAAAACAGCTACTGGAGTTTTGTGTTGGCAATGACATGGTAGTTTGCAACACCCTCTTGCAGCACCACCCAAGGCGTCTGTACACTTGGATATCACCTGGTGATAGAGTCAGGAATCAAATTGATTTCATCTTGGTGAGACAACGTTGGAAGACATCTGTTCTAGATTGTAAGACCTTTCCTGGAGTGGAATGTGGCAGTGACCATAATCTGTTGTCCATGAAAATACGGCTAAAACTGAAAGACACCAAGAAGATAAGAGCAAGGCAGTTTAGACTCACTATCCAGGAATCTGTTGCACACTTCGGGCAACTTGTACGGCAAAAACTCCCAGATTTGCTACTAAAGGAAGACGAATCACCTTGTCAGACGTGGGACGGAATAAAAGTGATTGTCTCATCAGCTCTCCCAGAGCCAGCTAGGAAGACACGGAGTCCCAAACATCCCTGGATATCAAACAAGACTTTGCAACTGATTTAATAGAGAAGTAGTCTGAAGAAACATTGTGTCCAATCCATTCAGGATGAAAATAGGTACAGGATCTTGTGTAGAGAGAGGCAGCGTAATTGTAGGAATGATAAATCACAGCTCATCCACAGCGTTTGCAAGGAAATAGAATAAAACCAGAACCAAAATCAAAGAAAGGATCTCATCAACAAAATCAATAGCATTACTCGTCGATTTAAACCTCGCACATGGTGTATAGAAGACGAGAATGGACGGCTAATTGGAGATAGAAAAGAAGCGCTAGAGAGGTGGAAACAATGCTGTGAAAAACTGTACTCTGGAAGAAATGATGATGTAGCAGTCCAGCAACCAGGAGGACATTCTGCATTGGAACCTCCCATTCTACAAAACGAAATCAAGAACGTCATTAACCATTTGAAAAGAAACAAATCCTCTGGACTGGATGGTATTTTTGGAGAGATGCTTGAAGAAATGGGCGAAGGAGGTTTGCACGTGATGCACTCATTGTGTAATAGGATATGGACGACGAGAGAATGGCCGAAAGATTGGACAAGCTCTATCTTAATCCCCTTGCACAAGAAAGGGTCAGTCAGGAAGTGTTCCAACTATCGTACAATTACTCTGATCTCTCATGCAAGTAATATTTTTTGTACATCATAAACCAGCGCCTTAAGTCTTACATAATGCCTCACATATCCATTGAGCAAGCAGGATTTATTGCAGGAAAAGGAACACGGGAACAGATTTTTAATACTGTATGAGGCAAATAATTGAAAAATCTCGTGAGTTCTGTGTTCCTGTGCTAATATGCTTCCTTGACTACAAGAAAGCTTTTCATTGTATTGTCTGGAATAAACTATGGCAGGTTCTTGGTGAATCTGGCATTCCACAACATCTAATATCTTTACTGAAAAGTCTGTATAGAAACAACATTGCAACTATAAAGGTGGATGGCGACATTTCAGAATTTTTCTGTATTTCACAGGGTGTCCGACAAGGCTGCATATTATCACCTATTCTATATAACATCTATGCTGAATATGTGATGAAGAAAGCCCTCGATAACTGGACTGGAGGCATATCAATTGGTGGACGAAAAATCAGTAACCTGCGCTTTGCTGATGACACCACTCTCCTTGCCAGCAGTGAAGATGAACTTCCAGAATTACTAGCAAGGGTAAAAGATGCAAGTTTATAAATGGGCTAGAGATCAACCTGAGCAAGTCCAAACTAATGATAATTGACAGAGCGGCACGGATCCAGTTGACAGGTCGATTAAGGGAACTGGAAGTGGTAAATGACTTTATATACCTTAGGTTGACCATCTGTGATACCGGAAGTTCTGACAAAGAGATTGGGAGACGTATCACCTTAGGGCGCGCTGCCTTGAGCAAACTCACAAAAGTATGCAGAGCAGAGCAATTGCAAACAGTACAAAGATTAGACTAGTTGATTTTCTTGTGTTCTCTGTCTGCCTTTATTGTTCCGAGAACTGGATCCTCAAGGCATGAGATAAGTACCGTATCGACGCCTTTCAGATGTGGTGTTGGAGAAGAATGCTCCGGGTACCTTGGACGAAAAGAAGAACTAATGCATCTATTATTCAAGAACTGAATATCTTCGAACGTCTCTCTTCTCGCGTCATAAAGAAAATTGTCCAATTCTTCGGACATATTGTAAGACGTGATAGTGAAAATCTGGAGAAATGTATCATGGAAGGCAAAGTTTTCGGCAGAAGATCACGAGGAAGGACATCGAGTAGGTGGATTGATCAAGTTCTGCGTACGGTACCACCGGTCTGACTCTTCAACAGGCTTTAAGAGAACCTGAACATCGTCAAAGTTGGCGCCGCTTAATCCAGAATATTGTGTGAAGTCAAATGGGGTCACGACGCTCGGCAGTGACTTACACGACTTATGATGATGATTATCATCCGACGTCTGATAAGTATTAAATACTTTTTCCAAATTTGGTGAACAGGGAAATTCAAACAACACTACAACACTTTGCAAAATCAAGCAGTAAACTTGTTGAATAAAGTTAATATATTACCTTCTGTTGAATGAATAACAGGAATTTTACTTTAAAAAATGGAAATACTGTCATTCACATCCAAGGAATTGTAAATTGTAACACAAAAAATATGACGTGTCATTTTTCTTTGAATGTACGGCGTAAATATAAGAAAATAAAACTCATTGTTTATATCGAGCGCAGTATAAATCAAACCGGAATTTCTTGAAAAGGTTGGTTTTCTTGCGATTATAGCGTTTTTTTTAATACTGTACCCCACTCAGCATTTCGTTGAGTAGTGGAGGAGAGTTTCGTAATGACAATCGAACGTCACCTTCCCCTTCCTGCAAAGTGAGTTCGCTCTCTCGCTTCACTGTGACGTATGCTTACTGGTGAGCTGCCCGCAATTACGTCACGTCAGCCCGGCCGCACTGGGCTAGTCTCAACGGGCGCCCGGCTGAGCACCTCTGTTGTAGTCCATGACATTGTACTAACAAAGGAACTTGCCACTTGTCTGAGAGTCAGACCGGTGTATAGGCAAGCAAAAGCATTTTTTTCAACGGATGAACTTCACAATCAATAGACAGGACCAATTAATAAGACCAGATTACCTTATTACCCCGTCCGACTCGTTAGCTGACCGGTGAGCCTACTGGTCTTCAGTACAATGGGTCCCGGGTTTAATTCCCGGCCACGTCGAGAATTTTAACCTTCATTGGTTAATTCCAGTCGTTCGGGGGCTGGGTGTTTGTGCTGTCCCTAACATCCCTGCAACTCACACACCACACATAACACTATCCTCCACCACAATAAAACGTAGTTACCTACACATGGCAGATGGCGCCCACCCAAATCGGAGGGTCTGCCTTACAAGGGCTGCACTCGGCTAGAAATAGCCATACGAAATTATTATTATTATTATTATTATTATTATTATTATTATTATTATTATTATTATTATTATTATTACCTCATTATCCCAAGTAAAGAAACACAATTCTACAGTCTGGATAATTGGACACACTGTACATTTTATAGTGAATACTGATGGACAGCTGGACAAGGGGCTCTACAGTGCATTCCTGAAGAGAACAAGATGGAAGTTTGTTGCTCCCCGAGTCAAGGATGCGTGTGGACATTATCTAAGTGCTTTTATAATAAGTAGTATTTTTGTTTTGTTTTGTTTTGTTTTGTTTTGTTTTGTTTTGTTTTGTTTTGTTTTGTTTTGTTTTGTTTTGTTTTGTTTTGTTTTGTTTTGTTTTGTTTTGTTTTGTTTTGTTTTGTTTTGTTTTGTTTTGTTTTGTTTTGTTCTGTTTTGTTTTGTTTTGTTTTGTTTTGTTTTGTTTTGTTTTGTTTTGTTTTGTTTTGTTTTGTTTTGTTTTGTTTTGTTTTGTTTTGTTTTGTTTTGTTTTGTTTTGTTTTGTTTTGTTTTGTTTTGTTTTGTTTTGTTTTGTTTTGTTTTGTTTTGTTTTGTTTTGTTTTGTTTTGTTTTGTTTTGTTTTGTTTTGTTTTGTTTTGTTTTGTTTTGTTTTGTTTTGTTTTGTTTTGTTTTGTTTTGTTTTGTTTTGTTTTGTTTTGTTTTGTTTTGTTTTGTTTTGTTTTGTTTTGTTTTGTTTTGTTTTGTTTTGTTTTGTTTTGTTTTGTTTTGTTTTGTTTTGTTTTGTTCCATGAGTTGAGAAAGTGCAACAGGAAATTAGATCACATTACAGACACTAAATTCTCAACAGAGAAAAATTAAAACACACCACAGTAAAGTTCTTGTCTGGAATACTCTATGAAACTAGTTTGTATCACACCTAGACAATGTTAACATTTGAAAGCAAATCGATAAGAAGTAAAATGCAAATAGCATAGAAGAGATAATCCAGTCCGTACCGAAATTACAACATTTCTTTGAAGATGTAACATAAAAGAAATACTCTGTAATTGGTCATATTAGATTAATAAATATGTTTATAAAATATATTAGAAATCATCATCATTCGAAATAATTCTCACAGACCTGCAGGTTACCTGTAGGCGTCAATTCGCAAGACCTGTACCAGGCCTCTCGGGACGCCATATGCCATTATTATTATTATTATTATTATTATTATTATTATTATTATTATTATTATTATTATTATTATTTCCGTTTGGGCCTGCTATGGACCACGTGGTCCTTATATCTTGCAGCTTTCTTCTTTAACCAGTACTCCATTCTTGCACTGTGAATGTCTTTCGCTCCTGAGTCCATTTCACACCTCCTCCCGGACGTACTGTTTTTTCTGTTAGTGACTGGAGAGAGTTTGATGTTCTGATCAACGTTCTGTGCCTATTCCAGTCATAAATTTCACTGGGAGCAATGTCCAATTCTTGAAGGTCTCTTCTGACGAGTCTTGCCTACTTGGCATTAGTCGCTTTCCCTCTGGAGATGGTGTGGAAGATTCTGGAGGTGAGCCTCTGATTGTCCATTCTCATGACATGACCATAGAAGTTCAATCTCCTCTTCCTCATAGATGTTGTAATGCTCTCCAATAATAATAATAATAATAATAATAATAATAATAATAATAATAATAATAATAATAATAAATTATTAATAATTAATAATATCATAATATTATATTATAATATTAATAATAATAAATTAATAAATTAATAATAATAAATTATTATTATTATTATAGTACCCAGCTTTACACTACTCGAAAGCACCGTAAATTCATCCATAGTGCTCACCCAATTAAACGTGAGAATTAATCGTTAAAGGAATTACGTAGACCTGTTTCCTTCCACCGTATTTAGTCAGCACATTGAGGCCTATTATATGTATTATCATTACTTAAATATCAAACATCCGATTTAGCTGACAATAATAATTACCGAGTTGGTCCAGTTACAACAGACAAGGTGTTATGAACTCTGGATAAACACAGGATAACATCAAACCACTCGAATTCGAATTCTCTCACCCTTTGACGCCACGTCTAAGGACTAAAATCTAGTGCCTCAACATGAGCTATAGCGTACTGGAGTGAAGTACTGTTAGCTTGGTTAGTGGTGCGTATTCTGAAGCTGATTGTAGAAATTCAACCCTTCAAAATATCCCCTCCTAGTAGCCAAGTCACTCAATTCTTCACCTGCACAGAGAAACGTAATTCCTTACAATCGATGAGACTGCAGTGAGAATTTTCTGAATGTAATGGAATGTAACAGCAGAGGTTTTTCCTTACAGAATGACGGATGATAGTTGCTGAATCATGAATAAGAATGGATGAAGTGTACGAACCGACTAATTGTATCCACAGGTTTTGAAGTCAGGCAAGCGAAAGGGACTTGCCTACAGTAACACGCAAAGGTGATGATTGATTATGGCTCTGAGTCTTCCATGGGGAATTCGTACCTGTTTTTTCTATGTCAGGTGTTAGAAACATCTTAGACAATAGCCTCACGTGTGTGCGTGTGTGTTTTTTACTTTTAGTGCTCAGTTGGTGATGAAAATGTGTCGGAGGAAGTTTGTAGTTATCATACCTCCACAAATACGGCCGATTTTAAAATAAATTTTAAAATAAGCCGTTGAACATACTGTCTATTTTGCACCTTGGTTTATCATGACGTGTGGTGCTCAGGCAGATGGCCAGCAGCCTACTGCTTGACTTCCGTAACAGGGTCCACTGCATCAGCTAGTCTCTCAGTTGGTCTCAGGAGACTGAGTGAACCCTATCCCAAACCTCAAACCAGAATTTAAAATACTCTACTTGGCCAGTCCAGTAATTTTAGTTCTGGACTGAGAGGTGGGGTAGGCTTCACTCAGCCTCGTCAGACCAACTCAAGAGGTGTCTGATCCGAGACGCAGTGGATCAAGTAACACGGGTGATGATGGTTCATGCCGACCGTGTGACAATCCAGTATCTGCAGGTCATCTTCATGGACAGCAGTTTTCTTTGCAGACACAGACTCTAATGGCCTGTTGTGCCTCGGCATCGTTTAGTGTTAACGACTGTGTTACTAAGTGTGCATCATTCTAATTCCTCTAGAGCTAGAATGGTATCGCTGGGCCGGTGTCAGGTCCACTGCCGTCTGGAGATGGTGAAGTTGAAGTCGTTGTTGTTGTTACAAGTTGTTTTACGTCGCACCGACACAGATATATCTTATGGCGACGATGAGATAGGAAAGGGCTAGGAGTGGGAAGGAAGTGGCCATGGCCTTAATTAAAGAACAGCCCCAGTATTTGACTGGTGTGAAAATGCGAAACCACCAGACACCATCTTCAGGGCTTCTGACAATGGAGTTCGAACCTACTATCTCACAGCTCACTAGCTCACAGCTGCGCGCCCCAAACCGCACGGTCAACTTGCTCGGTGGTGAAGTTGAAGATAAAATAACCTATTAACTTTACAATGTTGACTGATTTTAATGGAAAACCAGGGACTCGTGTTGAAGGATCTCGAACATTGGAGATTGGTAGGCCTAATGCCAGTGGTGTTACAGATTAATTTAACAAGAAATACAACTAAGCAACTGTCTCCTCTTAACTCTGATAAGAAGGGTTGTGGGACCAGACAGTCGATTGGGAAAAATAATATTTGGTATGGTGGTGGACGATATGAGAGAGAGAAAAAGACCGAGAATAAGATAAATAGAATGCCTGCATGAATATCTGATGAAAATAAGTTAATATAGAACGTTGTTTGAGACAGAAGCAAATATAAACGTCTTGCCAGGAACTTTAACTTTGAATGAATGAGGTAAGTCGCAAAAAAAAAAAAAAAAAGAAAAAAAAAGAAAAGAAAAAAAAAAGGAGCATAGAGGAAGCAGAAGAAGACTTTACTATTAGTTTTACGTCCCACCGACACAGGCAGGTCTTATGATCACGATGGGATAGGATGGAGCTAGGTCTGGGAAGGAAGATGAACTATTAACAACAGCCGGCGCCCAGAATTACCTGAAAGTGGAAACTACTAGAATCTCCCACTGTTCTGTATAAAGAGCAGAGCCAGCGATCACCTGTCAGTCTAGCGTCAGTTGCGAACAAATTGGGAGACCGTCACGAATACCATGCGTCAACGAATTATAGCAGTGAATCAAGACGGCCTTGATTACATGGCATGCGACCAACTATGGTGTGTACAGCTGCAACGAGGCTGCACTAGGAGATACTGTTAGAGAGCAGGAGATGACAGCGCACCGGCGTGCTATGTGATCGGTCGAATGAGTGAGTGAAGATGTGAACTAGAAAACTCAAACGCGAGTAGACTTGTAAATAACTGTAAACAGTCTATCAATATGTCATTAAGTTCATCAGCCCAGAGCCTGGCTGGATTCTCTATGCTGCTGAAGGAAAACCTCAAAAACTGATGGATGTGCAAAACTGAGGTGTAGGCCTACTGGACAAGATGAGGAATGATATAGTTTGCCATTAATTTCCCAACAGGGCCAGAAAGTGCCATTGGAGCACGACTGACCCTATGTGCAACACATTTCATAACACTCACACTCACTACTCGAGCTCCGAATGTAATTACTCAGCACCATCCACATTTCAGCAGCTTTCATATTGTCACATCTATGTATGAGATTGGGACTTCGGTGGAAGCTACATTTTACCCTGATTTGTGCCAAGTGACGGATGCAAAAGTACTGCAACCATCAAGAAATGGCAACAGGAGGCCTGTAAACAGTAGTTCTATTAATTTGGTCGATAGAAAAATACGTTACCTCTTTGTGTAGTAAATTTAGTTTTAATTTGAAGGACTCTGATAACCCAGCGCAAAATTTTAAACGATGCATACATACTTTACATTAATTGTTGAATTCAATAAAAACGTTGTGAGGATAGTTTGAGTTAATAAATTATGTCAGGTGGGAAGGGAATTAAACAATCCTTCAATTCATACCCTATTTTAGCCCACTTCAAACACTGCAGGTATCTACATCCCTCACATTTACTTCGGTAAAATTACACCCACAACCTCTTTGTAGTCATTGCTATTAAGGTAGCAAATATCACGTGACCAAACTGTGTTAACCCTTAGAAGTTGTAATGTATCACTAATACATGGACTTCAATTTTATAATTACAGAGCGCACTGTGACCGTGTGACATGCATGCCAAGGTGCTTAGCACTTTAGCACCTAGTTGACTTCGTATGTGGAGCTGTAGAATTTCCTTGTAATTAGAGGTCGTTAAACAAAATTAGTCTATCACCACTCATGATACTCCCAGAGCGGCGCGCACTGAATTATATACTTGCTACAAGATAAGCGCCTGCTGGGAGGTGATAATGCAGCGAAGATGACATCAGAGAGGGCGTTCAGAAGCGTTTTATGAAGTGTAACTACTTATTAACTGATATGCAATGGTCAGTCTATTATTATTACTCTGTACGGGTCCATGGCTGTGTGGCCAGTGTCTAGGTCTTCTGGCCTCGGGTTTCCCAGTTCTATTCCCGGTTGGGTTGTGGGAGTGAGCGTTTGTGGTGCCCTCAGCATTGCTGTAACTCACGCACTACAAACCTATCCTCATTGGGTAGCTGCCTTAAAAAGGCTGCAAAGACCTCCTGTTGTATTATTTTCCTTCCTGGACTACTTGGAGTCGGCGCAATACGTGGATTAAGCCCTGTTTTAGAATTGGATAAACTTGCTGAAGCTGGCGCTATTTAGAGGGACATATTCATTATTGTGTGTTCCTGTGGTGTATTATACGTAAATGAAAATGTCTGCTTAGAGACAAACACAAGAGCCAAGGCAGAAAAAAAAAACCGAAGGAAGCTGAAATTACCAAGAATCTTACCGCGGATGGTGAACTGAGGGCCTCGATCATAAGCATTCAAACAAGCAGCAGCAGCATTCTTATAAAATTGTCTTTATGCCTGTACTTTTTGAAAACTGACCTCATACTGTGTTTCTTATACAGAACAGAACAAATGATGACTTATGTCTGGTACAGGTAGTTTCATTTTTGTCTTTTTGTCATAGTATCACGAGAAATCTGATGGGTGGATCTTCATGAAACTTGGTATTTAAGTTTAGGGTTCGAATGAGCGACGGAACAGAGTGAGCCTAAACCATAAAACTCCATGTATATCTCTTATTCTTGGTTTTAGAGGAAAATTGCTCAGGATAAAATGTATTTAGAATATTAATTACAACTTTTCTACTTCATGTCTCTCCCATCCAGTGAGAAAAGCATCAATGGTGTTCGAGTGAAAGTTAAAAGCCGATTACTGATTGTATAGAAAGTTGCTACGAATATCACCCGGCAGCGTATTTAAAGACTTTATACATCTGTGTGTTATTTTTAATGTTAACCTGATATTTGCCATATTTTACCGGAATTTTCCGATAAATGTGAAATGTACCAAATTTTCGAAAATCGAATCAGAAATGCATTTTTATATTTACAGTGCATTTAATGCCAAGGCGCGTTTTGTACTCATCAGATGGAAATTTTGCTAGGCACTTATGAAACATCACTTTTTGATTATTGCAGACATCGTAAATACTGTATTACCTAAGTACCATATAGAGTTTTTTTTTATCGATATGATTGAATTTGTCACAAATACTTGGTGTATCTGTCATTGCGAAGGATGTTTCTCTCACAGCCAGCCCTTTGTTGACTGCTCCTGGGTTAGATCGCCCGTCACACCGTACACCCACGCACCTCGGGCAAGGATACCTAACGTCATGTACAGTGAAAATCTGAAAATCTGTATAAAGAATAAGCACTGAATTATCATAACAGTAAGACTTCCAATAATAGGACTGTACGAGTGCCATATTAATTCAATTTCTGGGTTTTCATATTGTCAAAATGTATCATACAGCTCCCGTATCCATATACAGATATCGGGTTTGGAGATGGGTACTTTGTTCAGTTTATCTACTAATAGAGACGAAACCTTGAAAATGGAAGATATTAAGCAAATATCTGTATCTTTCTAAGTCCCAGTTCTGTGTAGAATGGACGGAAAATAATAATAATACAATCTGCTTCATGTCGTACCGACACATATAGGTCTTATGGCGACGAAGGGATAAGAAAAGCCTAGAAATGGTAAGGAAGTTGCTGCGGCCTTAATTAAGGTACAGCCTCAGCATTTGCCTGGTGTGAAAATGAGAAACCACGTAAAACCAGAGCTGACGACAGTGGGGTTGGAACTCACTATCTCCCGGATACAAGCTCACAGCGGAAAATAAATAAGCGAAATAAAGGTAATCATGCACATTTTAAGTAGATGTCCCATCAACAACGGTTACAACAATTAGTTATTGAAATATAATTTGAGAATATTTCAATGGCTATGTTTTCTTACAGTGGATTAGCAAATGTTTCCTAAGTTGAAAATAATGTAATTAAGAGCGATTTCCTGCCGGCAACACGAAATACAACTTAAACAGCATACGTCAAGTCTATTGTTAAGGAATATTGTATCAATATACCACAATAAATATTTTAACTTTTAATAACAACAGCTAATTACACTTGTCGCAAAACTGCTATGCAATTTGTGTAACTTATACGTAGATTAACGTGATAATTATTTCTCCAATCTATATAAAAATTAATATTGGACTTGGAAAATATTCAAACGATCTTAGATTACCTCTTGAAAAACTTACATTTTTGTGAGGAAGGCAACTGATTGGCAAGCACAAATTTTTCCTACACGCAAACACACTTACACTATGTCTGTGAGCTCTTATATCTTCAGTGACCGAGAGAGTTGGCCGTGTGGTTAGGGGTGCGCAGATGTTAGCTTGTATTCGGGACCCCACTGTCGGCAACCCTGAAGATGGTTTTCCACGCTTTCCCATTTTCACACCAGGCAAATGCTGGGGCTGTACCTTAATTAAAGCCGCAGCCGCTTCCTTTCCACTCCTAGCCTCTCATCGTCGGCATAAGACCTATCTGTGTCGGTGCGACATCAAAAGTATTCCCGTCCCGGAAGTCGGTTGCTGAGGACAGCCGTTCAAAAACAGCAGAAAACCGGGCGAGTTGGCCGTGCGCGTAGAGGCACGCGGCTGTGAGCTTGCATCCGGGAGATAGTAGGTTCGAATCCCACTATCGGCAGCCCTGAAAATGGTTTTCCGTGGTTTCCCATTTTCACACCAGGCAAATGCTGGGGCTGTACCTTAATTAAGGCCACGGCCGCTTCCTTCCAACTCCTAGGCCTTTCCTATCCCATCGTCGCCATAAGACCTATCTGTGTCGGTGCGACGTAAAACCCCTAGCAAAAAAAAAAAAAAAACAGCAGAAAGCGCCTGGATGAGGCATTCCATTTACCATTATAAACATCAGTGAAGTCGATAACAGCCCTTGCATACTGTTGTGATTCAGTTCTGAATATTTACAATTACGCGTGCTTCGTGATAAACTGTCTTGCATCAAGATAACCCGATGGTAACCGTTTAACTCCGTTCAGTAGCTGCTTTCATCAGTCTGTGTTTGAGCATCTCTATGACACGGTGAGCGATTACCTTATTATGGCAGACTCACGCCCCCTCGCTACTGATTTATTTGGTAATTTGCGTGGTAATGGAGGTGACAACGGTTCGATTGATCTGCCCGTTGCCAGGTGTGATGTAAGGGGTAGCCGCGCCGTCATGTGGGGCCCACGCTGTGGTCAACCCTAACTGGCTGGGCCACTCAATCTCCCACAGGAAGCATACCCCGCCGCACAAAGCTTCAGTTAATAACGCACTCAGAGAATGGAGGCAACTAGATCATCTCTGTATTTTGGTTTATTTACAAGACAAAATTAAAACACGGCACTGTAGCTACTTCTTAGAAGGTACTATGCTATTGGAATTTTCTAGCAATGCATAAAGTACTGCAGTACATTATATGAATCAATTATGGTTAGGGTGGTAGAATAACACCCACGGTATCCTCTGCCTGTCGTAAGAGGCGACGAAAAGCGGCACCAGAGTCTCTTAACTTGGGAGCGTGGGATGACGACCACGGGGCTCTTAGCTGAGTCCTAGCATTGCTTCCACTTACTTGTGCCAGGCTCCTCACTTTCATCTATCCTCTGCCCTCCCTTGATCAACACTTGTCCTTTTCGACCCCAGCGGTACTAGGTTGCGAATCCAAGGGAGTCTTTTATTTTCACGCTATTCATGGCCTTTGTCTTCCTTTGGCCGATATCTTCATTTTTGAAGTGCCCGATCCATTCTATTTTTTCTCTGTGATTAGTGTTATATAGTTGCCTAGTTGTAGTTCCTCTTAAAACAATAATCACCACCACTACCATCTTCCAAGTTAATAGCTATTATCAAGGTATGTTTAATTCACGTGCCTCGAAAGTTTGATGTGCGTTGTGTCCTGAACATTCCTGCAACACCACAGAGTTCACTACTAAAGTGGAGAAAGTGGGAGGGGAGTGGCCAAGGCCTACGAAAGGAACTGTCCCGACATTTTCCTTAGTGAAGAGAATCCAAAACCACGGATAATCCCGTTCAGGACAGCCGACTGTGGACTATCCAACTACCTCCAAAATGTTGAGCTGTAAAGCCACGCTTAGACTTGTGCAATCATGGTGGACGCAACCAACAGTTATTGGAGTATTTATCATGCAAGGGCTACACCCGACAGCAACCGTTTCACGATGAATCAGTGATGAATGTCCGACTTACGATACCAACTTCACAGATTCTATCCCAGACAAGGATGTTAATTTTCAAGGACGGTTAACCTTTCCCATCCCACTTCCGAGTTAACTCAGAACTCAACACATTTTTCACAGTGCCAATCACGAGATAACTCTGATTTGAAATCTCACATTCTCTCCCAGTCTCGAGTTTAGTCTAACGCTGCAGAATAATTATAGTAATTATAATAATAATAACAAATGTAATTGGGCATGGCCTTCGAAAAGGCCTGATGAAGATCTTTCTCGAGTTTAAGTCCATGGCGACCTCTGCATCAATCAGGCTGGGGTCATACCACACGATGTAATCTTTGAAGATGGTACACGTATGCACAGAAATGGTCTCCCGATATAAACAATCAACACTGCCCCATTCCAGTACTGAAAAGGAGGGGACGGAGTGGAAGGGTAGTGTTGAAGGCCACTTCAGTATCTGAAGGGGGGGGGGGGGAATTGAACAGGTATATTAGTGCTGAAGGAACAATGTGTTTGTATTGCTATATGCCTACATCCGGCACTGTGCCCATTTCAATCACAACTAAGTCTTGTAGCGGACTGTCTATCTGCAGCAATGCATTAAGCAAGGAGGTGGGGGGATGCGATGCTTTGTTTATATCGGGACACCATTTCTGAGCATGCGTGTACAAGCATCCGATTCTCGAGCAAAAGGAATTAACTAATGAAGGTTAAAATCCTCGACCCGACAGGATATCGAACTTGGCACCTCTTGTCCAAAGGCTGGCACGCTAAACATTTAGCCACGGAGATGGACAGTGTCCTGTGAAGCGACAGTCCATTCGTTCATCACATTACAATATTCTTTCCATAATTCTATGTTTTGTGTTCAAATTTTAAAGCTGCCTTCACTCTTCCTACATGTCTTTACCCAGGCAGCCCGCCTGGTGGCCATGATCGTTAAGGCGTTGGTTCTTTCGTCCGTCGGATGGAGTCGTAAAGCTTTGAGCAGACCCCTTGGTGTTAATCGAAAGGAGTAGTCTATATGCCGACACCGGGGTTCACCCTCTCACCACCTCATCATCATCATCCCACACTCATACGTGCAAGTTGCCTGTGTGAGGCGAGCCGAACATGTCCTCGAAAACTTCCGGCACTAAAAGATATAGGATATGTAAATAATCTACCCAGGCATAATGAAAGCACGGCGGGGTAGGGGTGGGGGTGATATTTTAGATAGTGTCGGGAATGATATTTGCGGCTTTTATGATGGCAGTGAAAACGAATTTGCAGTGAATGAATCTGTGAACACCCCTCACAGATTTGTTCTGTTCCTACGAAAGAGGCACGATATAACAATATTGGTAATGTTTACGTTCTGTGACATCCAGTGACTTTGTAAATATGTGTAATATATTTTCAACTACTTAGCCCATTTCAGCCATTGCTGAAACATCCAGATGGGCATGCATAAGGTCGACTAAAACTTGGTACTGAAATGTTTAAAACATTTTGTCACTCCATTTCATTGTTGTGACGGTTGTGGTGCATTCAAATGTCACCCAACCAAATTACATAAACTCAGCCATGAGAATTGTCCCTTAGATTTTTCGCTTTCATTACTAGATAACAGCACAATCGGGATGTCAAAATCGGTAAGCAGATCGAAGAGGGTCCACTTTCAGTTGCCTCCAACAACTGGCATTGGATGCTGTGGGTGTATGATATTGTACCCGATCCTGTCCATGTGCCTAAGGCCTAGCTCAACGGAGAGACGCGTGGTTAGTCCGAAAAAAAAAAAAGGAAAATGGGTTCAAAATTCTATCCAAGGTAAATATACGCACCAAAGAAATACATAGTATTTAAATGAGAAACTTGGGTTTAAAGATCACACAAAACTTTAATTATGAAAAATGCATGAGAAATTGACGTCACGTACAAACTTTACAAGAATATGCACAAATATAACACGATATCACAAAGCGTGACCCTTCGATATGAGTATAGACTCAAAGTGACAGTCTTTATAAGTGGTGAATCAGCTGACTCAATATGCCTGTTCAGATATATGTTAGTTGAATTCGATCCGAAAGTGGCGCAAAGCCTTAAGAAAGTTATATAAAGAAACGCAAGTAAACAAGATACCATTAGCATTGCACGATCAAAACCGAATACATCGGTAAACATAAATACACAATGCAGTCTTACCCAGCCTCTCTTCACGTTTCAGGATGATGGAAACTGGTGAATAAAATGAAATATACTGTAGATCCCATTGGTCTTATAATAGGTATATTAATTGAACCGTGACCAGGTGATATGGTTCAATATTGCCCCCTCTCACAGAAAGTACAATATCAAAAAGGTGAACCAGGGAACGACCTAGTTAGGAAATGCCATCTAGAGATAAAGACGTTCGCAAAGAATTAGCTTTTGCAACTGAAATTATTCCAAATACAGTTAATTTATCACACAGAATATTGCTTTCGTTACCTGGTCGGTAGATGCAGAGTGGGTTTCGGCCCTTGAGTTTCATCACTTAAGAGGCCACGGCTTGTCCGTGGTCAAACAGCTGTGTACTCTGACCAGCCAACCGAGCAGAAGAAAGGTGGCCACGGCTCTACCGTGGCTCTACGCCTCTGCGTTCGGGAGACGGGAGAGGGGCACAGGGCTGGACTTCACGCCTGACCCCACCCGTCGGCTGTCCTGAGAATGGTTTTCCGTGGTTTTCCATTCTCCTGCACTAAGGCGAATGCCGGGACTGTTCGTAGTATATGCCACGGCCGCCTACCCCCTCACCTTCTCCGCACATCTCCCTCACCGTAACAAACCTCCCATCCTGAGAGGCGGCGTAACCGTCTAAGAGGCTCGCCTCCCCCTTCAGGGGAGGAATGAAAACAGTAGTAGTAGTAGTAGTAGTAGTTCGTTACCTTAGATATAACAGCAGATTAACAGCACTGGTAGTCACATAGCCTTGTCATTAAATAATAATAATAACAATAATAATTAAAATAATAGCGGGAAGAAGAAGAAGTCCACCTTCATAGCATAACGATTAGTGGCATTAGCTGCTGTTGTTGGAGGACACATTTCCTAATAATGCCAGAGATCAAATAATGGCTAGGAGGGCAGGTAGGCCTATGCAGTCAAGAAAGGTACATGCAGCTCACCTCCATCCGGAGTGTATCTGAAATGACTTGCACCATCTCGAGGAACATGACCGAGCAAGTTGTTATGCGACTTGGGTCACGTAGCTCTCAGCTTGCATTCGGGAGACAGAGGGTTCGAACCCCACTGTCGGCAACACTAAATATATTTTTCCGTGGTTTCCCATCTTCACAACAGACAAACGCTGGGTCTGTACATTAATTAAAACCACGGTCACTTGCTTCGCCGTAAGACCAATCTGTATCGGTGAGGCGTAAGGCAGAATTTTAAGAAAATCGACGAATACGAGGAGACAAATTCACTTCTACTTATTATTATTATTATTATTATTATTATTATTATTATTATTATTATTATTATCGAGCCCGTTTTCCGCGCGGTTAGGGTTGCGCAGCTGTGAGCTTGCATTCGGGAGACAGTGGGTTCAAAGCCCACAGTCGGCAGTCCTGAAGTTGGTTTTCTGCGGTTTCCCATTTTCACACGAGGTGAATTATGGAGCTGGCCATGCTCGCTTCCTTCGCACTGCTAGCCCTTTCGTATCCTATCGTTGCTATAACACATATCTGTGTCGGTGGGACGTAGGCCCCTAAAGCAAAAGTCTTGTGGTGTTTACAACATTTAGGCTGCCTGCATGTCAGTTTCGACATTCCGCTTTAATGTACCAAATTGAAAAGGAATGAAACTCTTTTAAGTGATCTATGGGCTCTTTTCAGATAAACGCCAAATTTAGTACTTTTATGTGTTTAAATCATACCATGGATGATCTAGGGAAAGCCGAAAGACGTATCCTCAGGAAAATTCATGGACCGAGATTGCTCCCAGATGGAACTTACAGACTTAAATCGAACTCTGAGCTGTATCGACAGTTATAATCGGCCAATACCAGCATGCGATGTAGGAGGCCTAAGTTCTACGGACACCTACAACGAATGAACAGCAACATGCTTACCAAGAAGATCTTCTCTTTGGTTAAAAGCTACAAGACTGGAAGCTTGTGGCTTAATGAAGTACAGAAGGACTTGAATTCGGCTGGGATTTCAGACATTGATATACAGTCTTGGACCCCACCACCTAGAGTTCCTAGAAGTCGGAAGCCCCTTTCACAGGAGAGAAAGGTGAAATTATCAGCAGGGCTCAAGAGATATTGGGAACAAAGAAGAGTATCGAGGAAGAACTAGTCATCAGCGCTCCTTAGTGGGCTTAAATCAATAATAATGGCATGCAGGGTTGAATGGACGTATTTTCAGCCCTGCAGAAATCGAAGTACCGCCGTGGGGTGAGAACCCTCTATCCTGGGATCAGGAGTCTGACGCTCTACGACTCATCCACAGAGGAAACGTTATACTACACCTTACAGTTTAGAAAACACCTTGTGAATACTATCGTACATAAAATCGAAACTTTGAGTCACCATTATTTTTCACGTGTTTTATACTTTGCTGTAAGGAAAATTTGGAGACATAAACCTGTGGGTGGCGGCGTGAAGTTCATCCAGTGTTTCAGCTCTCTGTTCTACAAATTGAAAGGTGGCACTTGGGACTCTCACCTTATTGCTTCATCTTACTTGTGTCAGACTCCTCGCTTTCATTTCTCCTACCTCGCATTCCTTAGTTCACACTCGTTCCCTTGAGATACCGAAGGTTTACGAGACCTACAGTGTCATTCAGCTTCACGCCTATTGTGCACTAATCTGGGAAGCCTCTGCACACACAAAGCAAGGCGACATTGCAGTAAACCAGAGGGCTCGAATTGTAAATGGTTGTCTAAAGCCAACTTCTGTCCAGAAGCCATATCCACTTCTTGGTATAGTCCCACCACACCCCCGTATGGATGAAGCCGCAGATGAAGAACGGACAAAGCAGGAGACTGACCCCCATCATCTGCTATTCGGTCACCAGCTAGCCAGATGACGACTTAGGTAAAGGAAGAGCCTGTCAAGGACCAAAATTCTGAAAGAGGCGCAGGAAAAAAACGCCTCGTAAGATGGAGGAACGAGCTGGATGATTCTTTTTTGATAACCAATGAAGAATTCACCTACGGGGGAGAGCTCTCTTATCCAGCGTGGAGAACTTCGAATCGCCCGAGAGTGGGAGCACCGAGATGTAAGGAGAACTCGGGAAAATTGGGTCCTCTACAGGTGATGCCGATATCTTGTGCACATGTGCTGCTATTCAAGATCCTGCTGGTATGCTCTTACCTTGATGTTCCATCCTCGATAGAAGATTTGCTCCAAGCAAATGACAAGGCGGTACAGCCGCTTGCTATTGAAACAGATGGGGAAAAGGGAAGGAGGAGACAACTATCGTGGCCTACCCGTTATTTCGCCGGTACCTTCCGTTTTCGAAGTATCAGACCTCTTCCTTTTAGCGTAATGTTTCACAACTCAGCCACTCATGTTCGGAAATATAGCTCTTGGGTTCATGACAGTTAATATTTGATAAGAAGAAATACGTTTAGTTTAATATACCACTGTATAGTTCGGTCCTTGAAATATATGCTTCACAGATAATATTTTCGCGTTGTCGTCACGGGACCGCGGGGAAGGTGATCCGCGATCCCTGATTTCGAATGGTTCAGTATGATTCGCACCGCTGCAAGGAGCGAACGGCTAATCGGATCGGGACAATTCTAGTGCCAATTTGTGCGTAAACAAACAGGCCAATACAGTAATAAAAATGAATAATAAACACATATAGTGACTTTATAACAAAAACAAAAATGTTCTTTGCGAGTTACTAGCCAAATCGGCTTGACTGTCGAAATATCAACCCCACACCCATGTGCGGTACCTCTGCATAGCTGCGAGCCCGACGTACGACACTTAGGGTCAGTTTTATGTGGAGTACACAATATGAGAATTTCTTAATTTTCTTCATCTCACTTCTCAAGGTAAATTCCAACCCATAATGTGTATGTCATTGAATAGAGATTCATTCACTGGACATAAAGATACTATTGCGATAAACGTAGGGCGGTTAGGGCATAAGTTACTTGGTTTCGGACGTACTGTGCCCGTCCCTACACCTAATGGCTCCGGCATGATATCTACAGGGCGTTAACGGGTTGAAATAAAACGAATAGGCGCTTAACTCGACTAAGCTTAAGGGCATACAGGGTAGGAGACGGGTCATACCTAATTACAATGAGAACACATTCGGGTTAAAGTTTAGATTAATACACGTGGTTTATTAGGCCTTAATGATGATGATGGTAATGACGCATTTATATACAAATGAATTACATGGATTATTATCAATTGTTGCTGTTTGTTATCGACTTTCAGTCGTTTGTGATGGATCCGAGTATTATCTATCGCAGAGCGATCCATTATGACGAGATTCGAACGGGAAAACACTTATCATAGACACTGAGGCTATGTGATATCATTGACCAATAGGATTAACATGCATGCAACGAATCTGAGCAATCCCTATACTAAACACACAGCTATTCCCCAACGAAGTACCACGAAGGAACTCATAAAATGTGGAACAAACGCCCGGGTTTGAACCGACCCTCACTTGTAAAAAATTCACCACCCCGATGGTCAACACCATCGGTAACTCAATTATAATCACAACAAGATACATAAACCCTTAAAGAACACAAATTATATACAGTAAACACGTGAGACATCCAGCCTTCGGTTGAGCATTGGGGTACCAATGCCGCTGTCGGGAACTGAACTGACACCCGTTGGGATGGAAGTGGGACTCTGAAAACCCTAAACTACGTTATACTCAAGTGTGTAATGGCAGTAAACTAACAAGTACTGGTAACAATCGCCGTGTCATTTATTAGCGACTACATCAGTCTGGCGTGTTGAATATTTCATTATTAAGCGATTCTTTCGCCCTCATTCACTTCAACTCAAGGCTCCCTCTTACACGAGCGGACGAGAATACACAAAAAACCGACACTTCTCCTCAGTAGGTCAACTGCCCCCAGCCCCCACACGGCGGGTGGTCATTGGCCTCGGCCTTCACAGGCATAACGCCCTTTCTTAACAAAACACCCCATCTCGGGGATCGTTCACTAATAAACTGAGCCTCATTGTTCCTTAAACAAAATTACATCGGCTCTCAATACTTCACTTCAATTCAACACACATATTCGTTTACAACATCATGATCCCGCGACGCGACACCGGTTTCTATGATACCAATACTTGTTTGATTACCATAACTACAATTTATTATTATTATTATTATTATTATTATTATTATTATTATTATTATTGGGTTCATCATTACACCATCTCCCTACACGACTTACCTGGAAATTAGACCATACTGCGTGATCATAATTAACTTCCTCGTAATGACGGTGTAATTAATCCATATCTAAATTGTGATTTCTGATAAAATCGTCACACGGTAATACAATTATGAATTAAATATTCCTCAATTTGCACTTAAATTGTGATAAGCCTGCCAATTAAAATTGTACATTTCCTATCTAAATATATATCAGTGGAGGCCTGGGATGTCAGTTCCGAAGTCATATCTCGTAGCTCTGGGTGCTCACGGAATAAAATTACACTATTTACCAGCCATGCAATATCATCGCTGGACTAACTACAACCTAACTCGAATTACTCTGAATTACTAAAAATTAGTCTCCTGACGCATCAATAATTACAAGTTTTCCCAAATAAAATGATTAAGTCAATCTACTACTGCATGCAAACTTATCGTGTTACCCCTTTATTTACAATTGATTGCTCAGACGTGTTACTAATTAAATAAAGTAAATAGAAGCTACGTGTATCATGGTAGCACATCTACATTACTGAAGTTACAATCTTTAACATTATAGCGTCAGGTAATGATAACTGTTCCCCGCCCAATCTGATTACGTCATATTAATTATGATTTATACTCATCTCCATCTCGATGACCCGTTGTCAGCTCAGGGAGTCCATTGTTGATTTAGTGCTGACCCATAAGCACCACAGCAGTTACTGGAGGCACCATTCTTCTTTCCAACTGGGAGTCCATTGTTCTAGGTTGACGAAACCGCTGGCAATATTCCTGAGGCACACAACACGTCACTATTTATTCCAAGATTTATTTAGTTACATTCGGTGTGAACGTCCAGCCACGATATCGGACCTCACTCCGCAATCCGCGATTCAGTATCGGATTCCGCGTACCTTTGTCACTACTCGACACAGTAGCGCCGTAGTAATAATAATAATAATATTATTACAAATTATATTTAATGTTCGCGACACGTCTCTGATCTTTAAAGTTTAGACACTAGCATCACGTCTATCCAATCTCCGCAATATTTACGCACAGTACGCGATTTCACTTGTAAATTAAATTGAAATTCACTCAAACAAAAGATCACTGGAAGCTCGACAACACGTAGCTTCGCCGCCTGTAAGCCACAAATCCCGACTGACGCTTCTTCCTTTCTGCAGTAGTTTTTACTAGGGAGCGATACCCCTTCCACTAATTTGCGTATCGCCTATTCCCGGCGTACTCGAGGTAAAATAGTACGATTGGTCGGTGACCAGTATCTAGTTGGTGCGATTGAGACATAACCACTCAATTATCCTTCGGTGAATCTCTTTCAATTAATTAAAATATGTTCTGCTTCCCCCACCACACGGGGTGAAGTCCCGGTCTCGAGGAGCTGTCATGACACTAACCAGATGGCCCCAGTACTTTTCCACGCAGAAACAACACAGTATTCTTTCTCCTGCTGAAAGTTATCACGGAAGAGGACATTAAACACTCTAAATAAATGTCCCAGTAGCATTCATCCCTTTTAAATCGGGAGATGAGCCCCTAATTCGAGTTTTATTAATTTTCTATCTCGTCGGTAATTAAGTTGGCCAGTCCGATTCCAAGATGGCTCCTATATTCCGTTTCGAAAAAAGTTAGTTTCCCCTCATTCTGTGAGCCTTGAGGAGGGATGTCTTCTCTCGAGTGATGTCACAGGGAATCCCCATTCATAACCCCTCCCGGGTCTAAGTTGGCTTGGCTTCATCTGCGGGGCCCCCGCTACACAAAGGATAATACTGCGCAATAAGTCGCAGACAAAGAAATCTCATAAAATAATTTTAAAATACACAATTTATCTATCTCAATGGTATGAATATTAATTAGTTTCGGTATGACCTCTATTAATGATATGAATATTAATCATTTTTCAGCGTTCTTTCCCTTTAATAGCATTGCGTGCGTAATTACTGAGATCGATATCAACCCAAGGTCCTTGGATCATGCCCCTGTCGGGTTCATATTCCCCTCTCCCCGAGAAGAAATGGGTACAGGCACTGGACACATTTCGTCGCTAAATATTCAATTGGCAATATCGATTCACAACTGTTTCCAAACCTTTGCTTTCTGGCGAAGTTCCTGGTTCTCTCTTTCCAAATAATATGCTATCTGACGCAATGCTTCTCTGTAGTTCTCCAGGTACTGACATTCTGGACATTCTTCATCCCCAAGATCTCTCTGTGAAAACAAATTCTCCAAATAATTGACTTCTTCGGCTTCCTCATTTGGTCCCGACCCTTCATCTGACACGTCGCGTCGATCTTCTTCTCCGTCTTCCTCATCGTCTTCTTCATCTGTTGCTCCAAGTTCTTCTGCGTTGTTCACTTCTTCTTGGATCTTGTCACGTTCGGGTAATTAATGTAATTCATCTGCTGCGCCTGGATGATAATATTTACAAATATTTACATACATAAGATGACCGTCGATAAGTTAGGTCTGCCTTCATTAAGCCACAGAACATCCTCCTGGATCCTCTGTAGTCTCGTCAATTTCCTTCAGGTTCTTCCGGCTTGAGTCCCCACGTGCTACGAACTCAAGACTTCCACTTCTTCTTGTTACTTGTAATATTGCCAAGGGCTGGCCCTTCTTGCTTCCTCGCTTACGTTTCAATTGCTCTACGTAGCGTTTGGGTTTCAGAACTCGTTCATCTCTCATTTCGTCTCTCCAGTTCACATGCTGTAGCTTCGAACCTCTGGTATCACGACGTCCTCTTCTTAAACATGTCCCTCTTTCACTGGTAAGCCATCCATACTTAATTCGGCGCTGCTTGTTGCGTTGTCGTCTCTTGTATCGACCTGATGATCTCTTCCTTTCTGCTCCGTCCTCAGCTTTCATCTCGTCTTCCATATTCTCCATTTTGAAATGTGGTTCATCCTGAATGTCTAATTTCTTCATTCCCTCTATTTCTTCGCGAAGCGCGTTAATTTGTTCTTCGTGGATCTCCAATTTCACCATCATTTTCGAGCCTTTCTCTTCGCTCCATTCGTGGATCTGTTTAGCAGTCTCTCCTACTATTTGTCCTGACACTTCCTTCCATAACCTGGCAAAAGTTAGTTTCGTATCGGACTGCGCTGCTTGCGATACTGACGTAATCTTTTCGTCTAGGGCCTCAATTACCGCCAAGGCTTTCTCCGTCCTTTCTTCAACGATCCTGATATTTATCTGGTTGTCCTTGACCTGCTCCACTATCTCTTCGATCTTCGTGTCGCGGTCATTCGCTTTGGACCTGACCTGTTTCATCTCACCATTCAGCCGATCGATTTTCTCGTTTACATCCACGATTTCGCCATTCACGCGAGTTATGTCTCTCTCGATACCGGTCTCAACCTGACCAAGCCGCTCAACTATTCCCTCGACCTTTATTTCAACAACGGCATTGAGCTGAGAAACCGCGTCTATTTTATCGCTTAGTTCCGTAGCCCCCTTTTCGCATTGTTGTTGAACCTCCTGAATTTTGTTCATTAAACTACTGCATTTCTCCTCAATCATCTTACTAGTCTCGGTTCGGTTTTCTTCCAATTTAACCTCAAAATGTGTTAATTTACCGTCAAAGTTCTCTAGTTGTTCTCTGACCTCCGCGCGCCCCTGCTTGCATTCATTTTCAAGCGTCTTAATATCGTCCTTCACGCTGTCCCTAATTTGCGTATAGTTCTCTTCCATCCTATTTTCAAGTGTCTTAATATCGTCCTTCATTTCCTCCCGATTCGCCTTTAAATCGTCCTTCATTTCCTCCCGATTCGCCTTTAAATCGTCCTTCACGCCGTCCTTCATTTCCCTAATCTGCGCACTGTTATCTTCCATCTTATTTTCCATCGCCTTCCTGCTCTCTTCCATCTTATTTTCAAGTGCCTTAAAGGCGTCCATCAAAGCCCGCATGGCTTCACTATCCATGTCGCTATCCTTTGAGATGACAGGACCCCCCTCGCTAACGTCGGCGTCAACAAACCACAACAATATATAATTATTATTTATTTTAAAAGAAAGGATTCCTCTATCCAACTTTACGTTCTTCCAGCTTCAAATAATTTTTACTTTAATCATCATTGCAAATTAAGCCTCAAAAACGGCTATCATTGAAGCTGCCTAACCGCCTAACATCATTAAGGTTCATGAAATTTATATAAGAAGGCAACGGGAAATTTCCGAAAATGATTATAACATTAGCCCTCAAATTCAGTTAATAAAGTTGCCGGTTGACCTGTGATTTTAAAATTGGGCTCGATTTTAAATACCAACACATGTGGTATAGTGCCAGTAAATCAACCTATGCCCTCAGCATTGAGGTCCTTCAAACACACAAAGTCATCAGAATCTCAAACTGAACCCATGAAATCAACCTACTGCCACTGGAAAATGAAAAGTAGGCGTGAGGTTACCTCTTCTCATCCACGGTTATACTAACGTACAATATATTTCCTAATAGCAGGTTGTTTGGTGACGAAACACGCACCACTGGCTAATATCCGTGAATAGATATGCACTAAGAGAAAGCCACTATTCACTTCAAACCTCACTTATGGGAAATTCATTTTATTGTTTCCCGGGATTCGAACTAATCCCCTTAAATTTTGGATACGCCCCTGCTTACTCGAATGTCATGGCTCTGCCCATATCATTGGACCATGACTGTGTTCTCATTCATAAAACGATTTAATATTGACATCAAGGTATCACTTATTCAATCATAATGAACTGGGCCTCGCGTGGAAATGTCAGAAGCAGACATGGGTTACCAAAATAATCGTGCCCACTCCTGGAAGCCGCACAAGTATGCCTTGCCTAATACACAACACACCACGCCCCTATCTTTGCATTAATGGTATGCAATAGGTGGGATAATTATGCGCCTATTAAACATCAAAATACGCCTATTAAACCGTAGAATATGTCCCACCTTGGGCCGTATTTATATAGCCAGACATTGGATGTCATTCTATATGGCGCTAAATTTCCTAAATCTGGGTAGCCCTTATTTACGGACATATCGAGCCCCCACAGTTCACTTACGCCCTTTTATCTCGCCCCACTTTGGATGCGCCATCTTAAGTATGTGCCCGTCCCTACACCTAATGGCTCCGGCATGATATCTACAGGGCGTTAACGGGTTGAAATAAAACGAATAGGCGCTTAACTCGACTAAGCTTAAGGGCATACAGGGTAGGAGACGGGTCATACCTAATTACAATGAGAACACATTCGGGTTAAAGTTTAGATTAATACACGTGGTTTATTAGGCCTTAATGATGATGATGGTAATGACGCATTTATATACAAATGAATTACATGGATTATTATCAATTGTTGCTGTTTGTTATCGACTTTCAGTCGTTTGTGATGGATCCGAGTATTATCTATCGCAGAGCGATCCATTATGACGAGATTCGAACGGGAAAACACTTATCATAGACACTGAGGCTATGTGATATCATTGACCAATAGGATTAACATGCATGCAACGAATCTGAGCAATCCCTATACTAAACACACAGCTATTCCCCAACGAAGTACCACGAAGGAACTCATAAAATGTGGAACAAACGCCCGGGTTTGAACCGACCCTCACTTGTAAAAAATTCACCACCCCGATGGTCAACACCATCGGTAACTCAATTATAATCACAACAAGATACATAAACCCTTAAAGAACACAAATTATATACAGTAAACACGTGAGACATCCAGCCTTCGGTTGAGCATTGGGGTACCAATGCCGCTGTCGGGAACTGAACTGACACCCGTTGGGATGGAAGTGGGACTCTGAAAACCCTAAACTACGTTATACTCAAGTGTGTAATGGCAGTAAACTAACAAGTACTGGTAACAATCGCCGTGTCATTTATTAGCGACTACATCAGTCTGGCGTGTTGAATATTTCATTATTAAGCGATTCTTTCGCCCTCATTCACTTCAACTCAAGGCTCCCTCTTACACGAGCGGACGAGAATACACAAAAAACCGACACTTCTCCTCAGTAGGTCAACTGCCCCCAGCCCCCACACGGCGGGTGGTCATTGGCCTCGGCCTTCACAGGCATAACGCCCTTTCTTAACAAAACACCCCATCTCGGGGATCGTTCACTAATAAACTGAGCCTCATTGTTCCTTAAACAAAATTACATCGGCTCTCAATACTTCACTTCAATTCAACACACATATTCGTTTACAACATCATGATCCCGCGACGCGACACCGGTTTCTATGATACCAATACTTGTTTGATTACCATAACTACAATTTATTATTATTATTATTATTATTATTATTATTATTATTATTATTATTATTGGGTTCATCATTACACCATCTCCCTACACGACTTACCTGGAAATTAGACCATACTGCGTGATCATAATTAACTTCCTCGTAATGACGGTGTAATTAATCCATATCTAAATTGTGATTTCTGATAAAATCGTCACACGGTAATACAATTATGAATTAAATATTCCTCAATTTGCACTTAAATTGTGATAAGCCTGCCAATTAAAATTGTACATTTCCTATCTAAATATATATCAGTGGAGGCCTGGGATGTCAGTTCCGAAGTCATATCTCGTAGCTCTGGGTGCTCACGGAATAAAATTACACTATTTACCAGCCATGCAATATCATCGCTGGACTAACTACAACCTAACTCGAATTACTCTGAATTACTAAAAATTAGTCTCCTGACGCATCAATAATTACAAGTTTTCCCAAATAAAATGATTAAGTCAATCTACTACTGCATGCAAACTTATCGTGTTACCCCTTTATTTACAATTGATTGCTCAGACGTGTTACTAATTAAATAAAGTAAATAGAAGCTACGTGTATCATGGTAGCACATCTACATTACTGAAGTTACAATCTTTAACATTATAGCGTCAGGTAATGATAACTGTTCCCCGCCCAATCTGATTACGTCATATTAATTATGATTTATACTCATCTCCATCTCGATGACCCGTTGTCAGCTCAGGGAGTCCATTGTTGATTTAGTGCTGACCCATAAGCACCACAGCAGTTACTGGAGGCACCATTCTTCTTTCCAACTGGGAGTCCATTGTTCTAGGTTGACGAAACCGCTGGCAATATTCCTGAGGCACACAACACGTCACTATTTATTCCAAGATTTATTTAGTTACATTCGGTGTGAACGTCCAGCCACGATATCGGACCTCACTCCGCAATCCGCGATTCAGTATCGGATTCCGCGTACCTTTGTCACTACTCGACACAGTAGCGCCGTAGTAATAATAATAATAATATTATTACAAATTATATTTAATGTTCGCGACACGTCTCTGATCTTTAAAGTTTAGACACTAGCATCACGTCTATCCAATCTCCGCAATATTTACGCACAGTACGCGATTTCACTTGTAAATTAAATTGAAATTCACTCAAACAAAAGATCACTGGAAGCTCGACAACACGTAGCTTCGCCGCCTGTAAGCCACAAATCCCGACTGACGCTTCTTCCTTTCTGCAGTAGTTTTTACTAGGGAGCGATACCCCTTCCACTAATTTGCGTATCGCCTATTCCCGGCGTACTCGAGGTAAAATAGTACGATTGGTCGGTGACCAGTATCTAGTTGGTGCGATTGAGACATAACCACTCAATTATCCTTCGGTGAATCTCTTTCAATTAATTAAAATATGTTCTGCTTCCCCCACCACACGGGGTGAAGTCCCGGTCTCGAGGAGCTGTCATGACACTAACCAGATGGCCCCAGTACTTTTCCACGCAGAAACAACACAGTATTCTTTCTCCTGCTGAAAGTTATCACGGAAGAGGACATTAAACACTCTAAATAAATGTCCCAGTAGCATTCATCCCTTTTAAATCGGGAGATGAGCCCCTAATTCGAGTTTTATTAATTTTCTACCTCGTCGGTAATTAAGTTGGCCAGTCCGATTCCAAGATGGCTCCTATATTCCGTTTCGAAAAAGTTAGTTTCCCCTCATTCTGTGAGCCTTGAGGAGGGATGTCTTCTCTCGAGTGATGTCACAGGGAATCCCCATTCATAACCCCTCCCGGGTCTAAGTTGGCTTGGCTTCATCTGCGGGGCCCCCGCTACACAAAGGATAATACTGCGCAATAAGTCGCAGACAAAGAAATCTCATAAAATAATTTTAAAATACACAATTTATCTATCTCAATGGTATGAATATTAATTAGTTTCGGTATGACCTCTATTAATGATATGAATATTAATCATTTTTCAGCGTTCTTTCCCTTTAATAGCATTGCGTGCGTAATTACTGAGATCGATATCAACCCAAGGTCCTTGGATCATGCCCCTGTCGGGTTCAGTACATGAGAACATACTGAGCCCAATTGGCTCATATCATTGTCTTTAAAAATATTAGAAATTAAAAAAATGGCATATGAGGGAATAGCCGCGGTTACATTATAGGCCGGATGTGTGGCGCCATTTCGCTTGCCCAGGTTTAAAGATAGGTCCACGTGTCAAGGTCATCTTATGATGAAATGGAAAGCATTGGAATATTCCATGAGGTGTGATGACCAAAGTCACCAGATTTAAGTTGGCAACATTTTCAGGCAGCGAATCGCAGCAGAGCAGGTTTTGGAATGATGGGGGTAATTTAAAGATGGATGCTGTCTAAATGACCTTTAAAAATAATTAAATCCACCAAGGGATGCTGTAAAAACAATAATGAACTATTTTGAGAATAATAATTAAAGACGGCGTAGTTGCAACAATTTATTGGAATAAATAATCGCAGGCATATGTGACGGGACGTTACATCATTGTTAATGGGGTTCCCCGAGCTCCCTATCCAGGATCCGGCGTGCATGGAGAGGACGCGAGCCGCTAAGAACAGATACTCTGCTACGGAAATTTGAACGTGTCGGACGTACGTGTATGTGGTTCACGAGAACCCTAATCTAGAGCATTTCCTATCAAATAACTAGCTGTCGAAGATACTACGGGTCCGATAGACTTTGCATTTAACTCAATAATGACCGAAATTTTTGTAAATTCAAGAAGGTGAATTTTTACAACATTAACTGGAAAATTAGGATCGGAGCGAGATCAAACAAGGACGCATCGCAGTGCCACGTGTAAACTCGCGGAAAGCAGAGACAAAGTGTATATTACAATTGTGAATAAGTGTATGTGCTAGAATAATTTAACTATATCTGTGTTTTTTTTTATATGTATTTTAGTGTAGTAAGAAGTGATGAGCGTGTGATTTCATGAAAGCAACAAGAGTGAAGACCATGGTTGTGGAGAATGGTATGGGTTCAGGTTTTGAGGCCGTTAGCATGATGGCTTAAGTACATCATGGGGCCGACCTGAAACCATGAGGCCGTGGAGCTGAGTATGGAGCGTCGCCGAGTCGATAAGTACCCTGATTCATTATCTAGCATGTGCATGATTAGCTGTTAACTGTAAATAAATTAATGCATGATTATTCGTTTATTTTCCTTTTTAAGTACTGTAGCAAGGATAGTTAGGTTTTTTTTTTTAGGTTTTATTTTATGCTGATGCTTAGGGGGGTGTACATATTGTGATATTAGCGTGTGTTAAAATAGGGTCTTCGCGAGTGTGGAAATAATGTGTGTAAATAATGATTTTCCATTACGGGTGTGAAACATGGTTTTTTCTTTTTTCTCAGTGCGTGATCTTCTAGCAAATATTAGCGTGTGCGTGTGTGAATATTTAATGACGTAGGAGGCATCAGTAAGGATTAGTTAGAGGGAATAGATAGATTAACCTGGCATGTCGCATGAAAGTTCATCAAGAAAATTTCCATGGCCAAAGTTTCGAACCTTGATCTTTCCGGCACATTACAGTGGACATTTTGAAATAGATGACATCAGTAAGTAACAGGTAGTGCTAACCAGTGAATTAAAATTTTGTGCTGTAGGAAATAAAGTGTCATTCTATTAATTTATCCGGAATATAGCTAGCTAGTATTGAAGCAGGGACCTCTAAGACACAGATTGCCAACCGCAGGGTCGAACCAATGATACTGTACAACGCCACAGATGTAAAATACCGGCATAGTGATATATGTGTTCCCGAGAATGTTGAATGAAAAAGGTAGTACAAATATACGTGAAAGATGGAACAAATGAGATGTATTGAGAGTGTCATATATGATTAGTTACTGTTCGCACCGAGAGTAAGAATACGCAGATATTGTGGAGGAAACATATGGCTTCATTTAGAGCGGAGAGAGAGAGAATATTAAGTGGGTGCGGACAAATTAGAATGCCGTGTCAATGAAACGAGTCGGACGTGAGATAAGGCAGCAGACCAGGACGGCGTGTTGTGTATTAGAGAAGCTATGGTAGCTGTAGTAGGGTCTTAGAAGTAAAATATATTACAGTCATTTGTTAGATAATTCTGTTTTGTAGAACTTAGGACAGCACAATAAAATTGATTAATAACAGATATATTTCGTGACAGTTTATTGCGGCAAGCATAGTGATAGGTCACTGTAATGATGCCATGTTGAGGGTCGGAGTTCGACGCCCGGCCGAGCCAGTGTATAATGATTTTCCCTGTGACTATATGATTGAAATTATGTTGTGTTTGTTTATGTTATATGTTCTTCAATATGTGGGCAATGCAAATTTTGATTTTGCAGTTGCAATATTTCTTGTGATGTTGAATTCAGTCCACGATGGTTGTTTATACTTGCGGCAATGAGGTTTATCCCATTGTCTGTAGAATCAGTGTAGGTTAAGATGTATTTAACATTATAGTATAGGGTTTCTTGCTACAGGGTAGGCATATGTTTTGTGTATGATAAAACAGCTAATTAAGCATATGTGAGATATTTATCATTTTAATGAATCGGTAAATTAATTTAATTTATTTATGTCAGGGTTACTTTTCGATTTCGTGCGTGCGTTCCATATTATCAGCATTATATGAGGGGAGGATGGTACTGAGAAAGAATAAGTTAAATAGTTTCGGACTCAAATTAGGGACTATTTTTATATAAAATTTTTGATGAATAATTTTATGATATATAAAATTTTGGATTGAATTACCAAATCTAACAAACGTGATTGGATAAATTTATGATTTTCAAGGTAACAATTATACCGACATTGATAACTGCGAATTTGTAAATTATAATAAATTTTATGGATTTAATTAATTAAAAGATGAGTTGTGAATCACACGGCGGATGTTGCTTAATGAATTTACACAGCCTCATACATTTCATTTTGAAGAGTGTATTTAAATAAATAATTTGATATTTAGTAAATGGTAAATACAAGGTTTATAATATGGTGAGGAAATAATTTAAAGGTATGGAGAGCAAATACGAATTTGTTATTCAAAGAATGAACGGAAGAAGTTTTGGTTGTATGAACATTTTAAAAGGTACTTTGACAAATTAACAAAGGTCATGATGATAGATTATTATAATATTTTGTTATTGAAAAATTTGAAATATGGTGGTACCAAAATATGAGTGGAATGGAATTGGATTAAAATTTTTGAAGTACTGAAGTAGAGTTGATGAATAAGATGAAAGGGAATTGTAATAAAGATGAAGTAATGTGTTTAGAAGGATTTGAAATCTATGAGTCATGAGGTTGATATTTTATAGTCGAGGGTGATAGAGGTTGTGAACAATATTTGGTCCGAAGAGTTTATTGTTTGTATAGAAGTATATTTGCTTTGCCAAAGTTTAGCCTTTTCAATAAATTTTGCATTCGTAAATGTTCTCATTCGGATTTTTATTTAATTATTTTATTTCTTCTCTTTATCCTTCCCGCTTGATTAATTTAAGGTTAGTTTATAATATCTGAAGATATCTCTGAGGGTAGTACCCAGTCAGCGACCCTGGGATGTCTCGAGCCGGCGCCACATTTCAAAGGCAGGAAGGGTAGAGGGTTGAGTTGTCGCCCGTGACGTGGGGCACGATTGTGTGTTTACCCATTAAGTGGAACCAAGTTGATCATGGTGATGATAGAAATTTTGGAAATTTTTGGAAAATCCTAAATTTCGGGTTTCACGATTTTGTTAGATATTTTATGAGTGACATGTAAATGTAGATTATTTTGCGAAACTGAATGAGAACAGATCGTGAGTACCATTGTTATGGACATAGGCTCATGACAGTCACTTAATAGAAATGCCCAAAAGAATAGAGGGATTGTGTTAAATCCAAACGAGGTAAAAAAATGTCTGGTTTATTCTTCAAATAAATTCAGCCAGGGGCAATAGTTAAGAAATTGTAGATTTTCGTGGAAGGATGAGATGACCTCGGTCTCAAGTTGTGGAAAATGGCAGTGACAAATGTTGTGGTGTCAGTTTACGACGATATGGACCATTGTTTCGGTCATATCCGCCGTAATGCTGAGGGCATGTGTTTGTATACTGGCATGTACTGTATGTGAAGTACTTAATAATTCGAAAGCCCAATGATAGTATCGCGATATTCGGTGGTTCAATGTTAAATTTCTTTGGGGCTGTGTTAATTATTTGTTAGCGAATTTATTTCGGGTTTTGCTTTCTTTGTATAAACTTTGGCAAAATGTAGATGAAATAGGGACAGCTTTTAGATGGCAATGTTTGGCCAAATTTTTGATTGATATTATCCACGTAACGTAAAGTAAAGAAGCTGGAATTAAATTATATGATAATAATTATGGAAATTTGAACTTATTCTTTCTCATATCCACGGCACATGGTTAGAGGGAAGGCCCGTTTTCTCAGTGAGATAATATGGTAGATGTGGAGGTGATGAAGGGTCTTATGACCGAACTCATGAATGAACTGAGGGAGGACATGAATGAACAATTTAGGGAAGCGAAGGAGAGCACCAATGAACAATTTAGGGAAGTTAAGGAGAGTGCGAATGAACAATTTCAAGATGTCAATGAACAATTTAAAGAAGTTAAGGAGAGTGCGAATGAACAATTTCAAGGTGTCAATGAACAATTTAAAGAAGTTAAGGAGAGTGCAAATGAACAATTTAAAGAAGTTAGGGACCAGATGGTCAGTATCAAAGATCAGCTATCGACAGAGATAACTATAGTTAAAGAGGGCTGCGATAGGAATGCTCAAAGATTAGAGAAGCAGATAGAAGAGGTCCGAATGGAAGCAGTTACCCGCAGTGACAAGTTGGAAGAAAAGATAGATCAGGTCACTTTAACAGTATCGCAAGTAGATGCCAGGTTGTCGGAGAAACTGAGTCATGTCGAAATAAACGTCGAGGGTCAACAGAAAGCCGTAAATTCGATCAAGGATAAGATGGTTGATATCGAGGAAGCTATTGTATTGACAGACGCCAAAGTTACCAAGTTACAAATAGAAACACATGAATCGTTTGTTAAGACTGCCGAGGGATTTAATGACCGGTTGTTGCAATTGAGAGATAATGTCCATGGAGAAGTTAAGAAGGTAGAAGACCAACTGAAAGAAGAGATGGCTGAAAATAGGAAGGAAATCTTGGAGGAAATAAATGGAGTGCAAGCGGATCTTCGAGCTGAAGGTTGTGAAGTAACGAAGCAAATTAGTGAATGGGCTCATAAATGCCATAAGGCGGAAGTGAAGGTGGACATACATGAAGAATTAATGAAAGAAATGAAAGAGGAGATCGGACAAATCAAGGGACTTAAGGAAGATGTCGAGATATTGAAATTACAGGAGACTAAGGGAGAACTGCTCATGCGATCGATGATAAATAAACAAAACGTCTTAGAGCAAGCAGGAAGCCATTCTAGTAGTGTAGGATTGGGAAATGGAGTAGATCAGACCCGTTTACCTGAAACTACCAACCAACCATTTGAAGAACGAACTTCAACGCCACAGATTATGGGACCAATTCCATATTTTGAATTGATGAGATTATCCGAGGGAAAGCCAAGGAAATTCACTGGCGGACCCGAGATAACACCGAAAAGTTTCCTTAGAGAGATGACAGAATATATTCAGGACAATAGAATTCATCCGGATAGACAGTTGAGGATTGTAGAGCGATTTCTAGAGGGACAACCATTGATCTGGTTTAAAGCATTCAAATATTGTTTTGATGACTACGAAGGTTTCAAGCGTGCCTTTTTACAAAAATACTGGGGTCAGGAGGTTCAACAAGGACTCAGACTTGAACTGTATTCACGAAAATACCAGAGCACAGTACCCACGAGATACGCAGACTTTTTCAGTGGGCAACTTTTGAAGCTTAGGGAGTTAGACTGTCCGCCTCCAGAAGAAGAGTTAATTGCATCAATCGAAAGACAGCTACCTGTGGATGTGCAAAGGACATTGATAGCTGCGAACGTGAAAACAGCTGTAGAGGCCGAAGTATTGTTGAGGCAATTAGATCAAACATCGAACTTGTATCATCCTAGGAATCGGAATATTGAAGCAGTCCATACTATTGATGTGACCAAGGAAGAGAATTCATCAGAGAAGAAGACCCAGGGAACCAACACGTACAACAATAAGGACGATGATAATCAGAACAGAGAGTATCGAGGAGGATACCAGGGAAGAAATTGGAAAGCTCAATCCTTTGGAAGAGGACGAGTCAACGATAGAAGTTATGAGTCAAATTATAATCAGAATTATGGAGGAAACAGAAGACAAGGGTACCGATATAGATATGGAAGGTTTGGAGAGATGAGAAGACCATATCCACCATATAATAGACCAGGTGATGCAAGAGGTCGACCAAGAAGAGAAGAAAATGACAGAATGGATCTTCAAGAACGCAGGAATGAGTCTAGAAGATATGTCGAGGAATTGGCCACGAAAGGAGTATCGTCAGACCAGTGGAAGAGTGCGATTCAACAAGGGAATCAGGACAGAAGTCATGGAGCTGAGAGTAGGGAATATCAGGCTCATAGACGTAGAGAGGAATCTGGTGGATTAAATATAAATGCCCCGAGGTTTTCAATGGAGGGAAGTGGAGCTAAAAAAAAAGCCGAAATGTAGTATTCCAAGATAGTGCAACCGCAGGATGTCGCCATCAGGATAATCATGGATGGGCAATTGCAACCATTGATTCTTGGATAGCTAGACCAGAAGATCTTGTAGAGGATAAAGATAGATTTGTAAATAATGAAATAAAGAAGTTACCTGTCATTTATGTCAGAGTTGGGAGTCTGAGGGTCAGGTGTTTGGTGGATACTGGGGCCAGCGTCAGCGTGGTATCACAAGTTTTAATCGATGAATTACAGAGGAAATGTCAAATACCACTTATACCAGTAGCATCAGTTAAAATTCGAGGCATAATACCAGACAAAGTTACAACATGTTAAAGTCAAGCTTATGTAGATGTAGAAGTTGGAAGTAATATCATGTCTCACCCATTCATTATAATGAACCGAATGGAATTCAACATGATTATAGGGGCTGACTTTCTCCGAGAATTTAAGGCAGTTATTGATATGGAAAAGGATGTAATAAGCTTCAATCTCAGTGATGATCAGTCAGAAATTCAGTTAAACCAACTACCAAACGTTGAGGGAGAAGAAAGAATTTGGTTGGTAGAACAATCGGTGGAAGAGATAGTTAGAAACATACATCAAAATCAGGATGCTATCCTAGAAGAATTTGAGGAAATGATTTTCGCATTGGAAAGGGAGACTGAGTTACCAGATTTCGGGGACAAAGTCAAAAATAAAGTATCAGAAGCCATGATAGGAGAAGAAGATAAGTCAAAATTAAAGGGGATTTTAGGCCACCATAAAACAGTATTCGGATCCAAACCGGGGAAGATTCCAAATTATAAATATGAGCTGAAAGTAAACAGTTGGGAACCGTTTAAACAAAGACCTTATCCAGTAGCAGAGAAGTTTTACCCTAAAGTTAAAGAAGTAATCAAGGAAATGGAGGATAACGGTTTAATATCTAAAAAACCTACACCATTTTTGAATCCTTTGGTGATTGTTGAAAAACCTAATGGAAGCATCCGTGTGTGCTTGGATGCAAGGGCCATAAATCAACGACTTGTGCCTGAATACGATAAGGCCCCTCCTATCAAGGAATTGTTGAGAAAATTCCGAGGCAAACATTATTTTACGACTATTGACTTAACGTCATCGTATCACCATATTGAGTTGGATGAAGCTACTAAGGTTTTGACAGGATTTCTGTTCGACCAACAGACGTATATCTTTAACCGATTACCTTTTGGTTTGAAGACAGCTGGTTCTGCTTTGATCCGAGCCCTAGATAAGAATTTAACGCAGGAAGTCAAAGATTCTACGGTCAGATACGTAGATGATATCATGATTGCAACGGAGACTTTGGAAGAGCATTTTGATGTATTGCACAAACTTTTGGAAAATTTAAATCGTGCAAATTTTAAAGTAAATCTTGAAAAGTCTCACTTTTGTCAAAGAAGTATTATGTTTTTAGGTCATATTGTGGACGGTAATGGCGTCAAACCTAGTCCTGTAAAGATCAGATCAATACAAAATTTCCCCAGACCCATGAGAATCAAACATGTTCGCCAGTTCTTGGGAATGTGTAACTTTTTCTCAGACCATTGTCCTTTGTATACGGAAGTTGTTGCACCTCTTCAGGATTTGTTAAAGAAGGATAAGAAATGGAAATGGGATGAAAATTGTGAAAATGCATTTTTGAAGACGAAGGAATTACTGGCTAATAGTGTGAAATTGGGGTACCCAGATTTCGGAAAACCATTCATAGTTCAGACAGATGCCTCAGTTGTGGGAATTGGAGCGGTCTTATATCAAGAGTCGGAAAACAAAGATCACCAAGCAAATTATTTGGCTTTTATGAGTCGCAAATTGCGGTCTCACGAAATTAAGTACACTACGACGGAGTTGGAGATGCTTGCCATTGTTACAGCATTGGGACATTGGAGGAAGTATATTTATGGCTATCCTATTATCATTCGGACGGATCATAAAGCCTTAACCTTCCTTTTCAAGACAACTATGTCAAGCGAGAGGGTTAGCCGATGGGGCTTATTTGTTCAGCAGTATGATGTTACCCTTGAACATTGTGCTGGCAAGTTAAATGTGATTGCAGATGCGTTGAGTAGAAATCCTGAATCTGGAAAAGCAGAAGTAAATTTGATTGAAATTACACAAGAGGATAATCAGTTTTTGGAAAAACTTAGGAACATTTCGGAAGCACAAGAGTTGTGGGATGAGACCAAGAAATTGAGGGATTATTTTCAGAAGAAATTGCAGTCGGGAACAGTTGAATATAGAGAAGCAGAAAAACAAGCTATAAATTACAGTTTCTTCAATGGCATACTTCACAAATTCATTGATGAAGAGCACACGAAATTGAGAATTGTTGTACCACCACAGTTGAGATGTGAATTGATCTGGCTTACACATCATTCGATAGGACATGCTGGGATTGATAAGGTGACGGCGACCATTAAGGAAACCTTTCTTTGGCCAAATTTGAAAGACATGGTGCGGAAAGTCATAATGACATGTGATATATGTCAGCGAATTAAACCTTGTCCATTTTTAATGAGACAAATTCCTAGGCCAGTGCTGCCCTCTAAGCCTAAAGAGTTGTTTGCAATGGATTTCTACGGCCCTTTGCCACGTGCCAGTAGAGGATTAAAATATATTCTGGTATGCGTTGATGTGTTCACAAAATTTGTGACATTATGCCCCATCCAAAGAGCAACTACGAAAGCCGTTATTAGTCAAATAAAGAACAAAATTATACCTCAGATGGGAAAGCCGGAATTTGTACTAACGGATCATGGGACTCAGTTTACGTCCGAAATTTTTAAAAGGGATACTCAGAATTTGGGAATAGGACATGTACTCAGTTCAATTAGAAATCCCCAGTCAAATCCTGCTGAGAGAATTATGAGAGAGATTGGGAAGTTTTGTAGAATTTATTGTCGGAATGAACATTGGAAATGGATCAGAGTATTGCCAATCATAACTGAGAGTATTAATTCAACGATACATGAATCAACTGGCCAGATACCCGCTGTCGTACACCATAATGAGTATCCAAAAAGACCATGGGAAGGTATAATCCCGTTACCAAGTGATCCAAGACCTTCACACGAGCTTTGCGTCCAGAATACATCTCAACATCTCAAGGAACAAGCTGAACGACGTTTACGAAGAATGCGTAATAAGAGGTTCCACCGAAGTTTACGTGTGGGAGAATTGGTGCTCGTGAAGAAACCTGCAGTCTCAAATCCTAGTTCAAAATTTTATCATAAATTTGCTGAGCTTTATATTGGGACATATGAAGTCATACAGGACTATGAGAATAATTCTTATAAAGTCAAAAACTTAGAGACAGGAGTTGAAAGCACTTATAATGCTGGAAATTTGAAATTATATTATCCCACAAGGAGAAATATTGACCAGGAAACAATGGTTGACGAAGACGATCTTGAACGACATCCTGAAGAAGATGAAGGAGGAGAAGAAGATGGTGGAGAAGACGATGAGATGGAAGATGAAGAAGAAGAAGATGTTATGTTAACCTACGATACTACATACGAGATGCCCAGAGGAGAAATGGATGAAAACGAAAGTTCTGGCGGAGAATGTGCCTGTGAAGAATTAATTGAATTAAGAGGAATGATGGAGAAGGTGGTTACTAAGTTAACAATGGATAATACTCGTCTTAAGGAAGAAAATTTGAGTCTAAAATCTGGATTTGTTAAGTAAATAATGGAAAGACAATGATATATTTGGAAGATGTGTGGTTGGAAAAATCCCTTGTCAGTAATTTTTCCAAAAAGAAAGTGGGGGAAAGATGAGCCCAATTGGCTCATATCATTGTCTTTAAAAATATTAGAAATTAAAAAAATGGCATATGAGGGAATAGCCGCGGTTACATTATAGGCCGGATGTGTGGCGCCATTTCGCTTGCCCAGGTTTAAAGATAGGTCCACGTGTCAAGGTCATCTTATGATGAAATGGAAAGCATTGGAATATTCCATGAGGTGTGATGACCAAAGTCACCAGATTTAAGTTGGCAACATTTTCAGGCAGCGAATCGCAGCAGAGCAGGTTTTGGAATGATGGGGGTAATTTAAAGATGGATGCTGTCTAAATGACCTTTAAAAATAATTAAATCCACCAAGGGATGCTGTAAAAACAATAATGAACTATTTTGAGAATAATAATTAAAGACGGCGTAGTGCAACAATTTATTGGAATAAATAATCGCAGGCATATGTGACGGGACGTTACATCATTGTTAATGGGGTTCCCCGAGCTCCCTATCCAGGATCCGGCGTGCATGGAGAGGACGCGAGCCGCTAAGAACAGATACTCTGCTACGGAAATTTGAACGTGTCGGACGTACGTGTATGTGGTTCACGAGAACCCTAATCTAGAGCATTTCCTATCAAATAACTAGCTGTCGAAGATACTACGGGTCCGATAGACTTTGCATTTAACTCAATAATGACCGAAATTTTTGTAAATTCAAGAAGGTGAATTTTTACAACATTAACTGGAAAATTAGGATCGGAGCGAGATCAAACAAGGACGCATCGCAGTGCCACGTGTAAACTCGCGGAAAGCAGAGACAAAGTGTATATTACAATTGTGAATAAGTGTATGTGCTAGAATAATTTAACTATATCTGTGTTTTTTTTTTATATGTATTTTAGTGTAGTAAGAAGTGATGAGCGTGTGATTTCATGAAAGCAACAAGAGTGAAGACCATGGTTGTGGAGAATGGTATGGGTTCAGGTTTTGAGGCCGTTAGCATGATGGCTTAAGTACATCATGGGGCCGACCTGAAACCATGAGGCCGTGGAGCTGAGTATGGAGCGTCGCCGAGTCGATAAGTACCCTGATTCATTATCTAGCATGTGCATGATTAGCTGTTAACTGTAAATAAATTAATGCATGATTATTCGTTTATTTTCCTTTTTAAGTACTGTAGCAAGGATAGTTAGGTTTTTTTTAGGTTTTATTTTATGCTGATGCTTAGGGGGGTGTACATATTGTGATATTAGCGTGTGTTAAAATAGGGTCTTCGCGAGTGTGGAAATAATGTGTGTAAATAATGATTTTCCATTACGGGTGTGAAACATGGTTTTTTCTTTTTTCTCAGTGCGTGATCTTCTAGCAAATATTAGCGTGTGCGTGTGTGAATATTTAATGACGTAGGAGGCATCAGTAAGGATTAGTTAGAGGGAATAGATAGATTAACCTGGCATGTCGCATGAAAGTTCATCAAGAAAATTTCCATGGCCAAAGTTTCGAACCTTGATCTTTCCGGCACATTACAGTGGAAATTTTGAAATAGATGTCATCAGTAAGTAACAGGTAGTGCTAACCAGTGAATTAAAATTTTGTGCTGTAGGAAATAAAGTGTCATTCTATTAATTTATCCGGAATATAGCTAGCTAGTATTGAAGCAGGGACCTCTAAGACACAGATTGCCAACCGCAGGGTCGAACCAATGATATTGTACAACGCCACAGATGTAAAATACCGGCATAGTGATATATGTGTTCCCGAGAATGTTGAATGAAAAAGGTAGTACAAATATACGTGAAAGATGGAACAAATGAGATGTATTGAGAGTGTCATATATGATTAGTTACTGTTCGCACCGAGAGTAAGAATACGCAGATATTGTGGAGGAAACATATGGCTTCATTTAGAGCGGAGAGAGAGAGAATATTAAGTGGGTGCGGACAAATTAGAATGCCGTGTCAATGAAACGAGTCGGACGTGAGATAAGGCAGCAGACCAGGACGGCGTGTTGTGTATTAGAGAAGCTATGGTAGCTGTAGTAGGGTCTTAGAAGTAAAATATATTACAGTCATTTGTTAGATAATTCTGTTTTGTAGAACTTAGGACAGCACAATAAAATTGATTAATAACAGATATATTTCGTGACAGTTTATTGCGGCAAGCATAGTGATAGGTCACTGTAATGATGCCATGTTGAGGGTCGGAGTTCGACGCCCGGCCGAGCCAGTGTATAATGATTTTCCCTGTGACTATATGATTGAAATTATGTTGTGTTTGTTTATGTTATATGTTCTTCAATATGTGGGCAATGCAAATTTTGATTTTGCAGTTGCAATATTTCTTGTGATGTTGAATTCAGTCCACGATGGTTGTTTATACTTGCGGCAATGAGGTTTATCCCATTGTCTGTAGAATCAGTGTAGGTTAAGATGTATTTAACATTATAGTATAGGGTTTCTTGCTACAGGGTAGGCATATGTTTTGTGTATGATAAAACAGCTAATTAAGCATATGTGAGATATTTATCATTTTAATGAATCGGTAAATTAATTTAATTTATTTATGTCAGGGTTACTTTTCGATTTCGTGCGTGCGTTCCATATTATCAGCATTATATGAGGGGAGGATGGTACTGAGAAAGAATAAGTTAAATAGTTTCGGACTCAAATTAGGGACTATTTTTATATAAAATTTTTGATGAATAATTTTATGATATATAAAATTTTGGATTGAATTACCAAATCTAACAAACGTGATTGGATAAATTTATGATTTTCAAGGTAACAATTATACCGACATTGATAACTGCGAATTTGTAAATTATAATAAATTTTATGGATTTAATTAATTAAAAGATGAGTTGTGAATCACACGGCGGATGTTGCTTAATGAATTTACACAGCCTCATACATTTCATTTTGAAGAGTGTATTTAAATAAATAATTTGATATTTAGTAAATGGTAAATACAAGGTTTATAATATGGTGAGGAAATAATTTAAAGGTATGGAGAGCAAATACGAATTTGTTATTCAAAGAATGAACGGAAGAAGTTTTGGTTGTATGAACATTTTAAAAGGTACTTTGACAAATTAACAAAGGTCATGATGATAGATTATTATAATATTTTGTTATTGAAAAATTTGAAATATGGTGGTACCAAAATATGAGTGGAATGGAATTGGATTAAAATTTTTGAAGTACTGAAGTAGAGTTGATGAATAAGATGAAAGGGAATTGTAATAAAGATGAAGTAATGTGTTTAGAAGGATTTGAAATCTATGAGTCATGAGGTTGATATTTTATAGTCGAGGGTGATAGAGGTTGTGAACAATATTTGGTCCGAAGAGTTTATTGTTTGTATAGAAGTATATTTGCTTTGCCAAAGTTTAGCCTTTTCAATAAATTTTGCATTCGTAAATGTTCTCATTCGGATTTTTATTTAATTATTTTATTTCTTCTCTTTATCCTTCCCGCTTGATTAATTTAAGGTTAGTTTATAATATCTGAAGATATCTCTGAGGGTAGTACCCAGTCAGCGACCCTGGGATGTCTCGAGCCGGCGCCACATTTCAAAGGCAGGAAGGGTAGAGGGTTGAATACGTCTACCGGTACGGAATAATACGGAATTGATGCTTGTGCTATATACAGTAATTTGCTATCCATGTCTCTTGGTGACCAGTCAGATAAACAACACACTATAACACACTATAACACACCATAACACACTATAACCAACTATAACCAACTATTTATTTATTAGCTTGTCTTTCTTTCTTTCTTTCTTTCTATCTTTCTTTCTTTCTTTCTTTCTTTCTTTCTTTCTTCTTTCTTTCTTAATCTGATTACCCTCCAGGGTTGGCTTTTCCCTCGGACTCAGCGAGGGATCCCACCTCTACCGCCTCAAGGGCAGCGTCCTGGAGCTTCAGATTCTGGGTCGGGGATACAACTGGGGAGGATGACCAGTACCTCGCCCAGGCGGCCTCACCTGCTATGCTGAACAGGGGCCTGGGTGGGGATGGGAAGTTTGTAAGGGATAGACAAGGAAGAGGGAAGGAAGCGGCCGTGGCTTTAAGTTAGGTACCATCCCGGCATTTGCCTGGAGGAGAAGTGGGAAACCACGGAAAACCACTTCCGGGATATCTGAGGTGGGAATCGAACCCACCTCCCGAGGCTGAGTGGACCCCGTTCCAGCCCTCGTACCACTTTTCAAATTTCATGGCAGAGCCGGGAATCGAACCCGGGCCTCCGGGGTGGCAGCTAATCACGCTAACCACTACACCACAGAGGCGGACATATTAGCCCTAACAAGCCAAAATGTTCAAAATCCTTTTTTCCCTATGTTTTTGACGTCGCACTAACACAACGAATGTGTTCGGCAACGGAAGGATGAGAAAGGGCTAGGATTTGGAAGATAGCGACCATGGTCTAAATTAAGGTACATTATCTTGGTATGAAAATGGGAAATTACGGAAAACCATCTGCAGGGCTGCCGAATGTGGGATTCGTACCCACTATCTCCAGAATATAAGCTCACAGCAGTGCGACCCTAATTGCTCAGCCAGCGCACTTTGTCAAAATATATTGTTCAGTGTTAACAATATTGTTTAAGGGCCAGCACTCTGGCACCCTTTTCGGTACTTCCTGGAAGGGGCTAGTCAGTCACACGACCCTGGATCTCCCAGCCATCCTGGAGGGCGGGGCCGGCCTTTCCGTGTATTGTTCTCTTGGGCTGCTTTCCCTGTGAGTTTTGGGAGATGCAACGAGAATGTTCCGTCTCTAACCACATTGTGAATATTTCGGTACACATCACCCGAGGTATCGTCAGCATGAGACCTATGTGTGTCGGTGCGACATAAATCAAATAGCAATATATATATATATATATATATATATATATATCACCGGATATAAAAACGAGGCTAGCCGTGGCCAGTCGGTCAGTGTTAGAGTCAGTGTGGAACTCCGTGGTGGAGTGAGTGTTGGAGTCGGAACTGGACTCTGTGTGTTGTGGTTCGGTGGCCGCGCTGAGGTAGACAGCGGTGTTGGCTGTCGCTAATGTACCATCGGAGTTGTTGTATGTCCGTCGCTCCCTTCTCGATCCGCCAGCCAGCTACACGCGTGCCAGTGTGTTATTCTTCGAGCCTCGACGCGCAGCCCTCAGTGCGCGTGCCTGGAACGTCGTGTGTGCTATATAAAGGAGCTCCTAGCCTGTCCAGACGCCCACTGACCCCGGTGTCCAGCTCCAGAATACACCCTACGTCGAGCACGGAGGCTACTCCTCTTGAAAATGTGCTTCGGCCAGGTGGACTGAATTTCTGGCAGTAAGAGGTCTCACCTCGGGTCACCGCTCCTCTTGCCTATTCCGCTGTCCATGCCCAGTCTTACCATTATATGCCACTATCATTCCCTAGCTAATGCAAGCTCCCATTATCGACTTAGTTTCGCTAAGTAGGAACTCTTCAGTCATTGAACTTACGTTAATGAACTCAGACACTTCAACAAGGAAGGACTCTCTGAGATATTTACGTCAGTGCTTCTGATAGTTTTCGACTATCAAGAACTTTTCATGTCACAAGGACTATCTTTCCGAAATAGTAGTGAACGTGAATACTCCAATGTGTATATAGTGTACAAAGATAGACTCTTTCTCCAAATTCATAGTTCAATTTGCATCGAGATAACTTTCAGTTTTGTTAGTGTAAATATTGTAATTTTACATGTGAAGCAAATAAAGAAGTTGTGCTTTTTGTAAACCCAACCTTGTTTACAACAGGAGTCTTTTCTTTTTCCCCCCTATTAGAGTTAAGAGGGAATGGTTGCCTAGTAATAGTTCTCCTTAAACAATAATGACCCTCCCCGTTAATTTGGAAATAAGTTTTTCCAGTTATCAATTTCATAAAACATCAAATGCTCAAGCCCAGTTGCCACAGTTGGGAACTGTTTTCTCTGAAAGACAATACTTAACTGATGAATTGAGTGGGGCCCTTCAGAAATATTCTAAGTGAAAAAACCCACAAATTTTATAGCAGCAAAAAAGAAAGAAAGAATGTTTTCAGTGTGAGATTTCTTTCTAATATACTGCAGATGTAAATATCGTAACTTGCCGACAAAAACGCCATCGCTGTGATTTTCAAGTAACTAATATACTCTATCTGGACACTATGACTGAAAATAATTATGTTACTGAGAAGCAACGTTGTAAATGTGTGGTGGTTACAAATTTATTGCTAAACCAGTCCTTAACAACGTATGACTATAGTAATCGAATCGACAGTTTTTATGAATTTCTGTAGAATTTAATTTTTATCGATCTCTGACCATTTGAAGGGTATGAAATTAAACACTCATAGTACAGTCTAAGTAGAAAATGTTAATGCATCTTATAATAACAAGAAGATATGAACTATTTTTGAGAGACAACACAAAATGTTATCTGGTCCGAAAATAATGCCAAGGAAAGTGAAACAATACAAAAACGACACTGTTGTATACAAGGAACTTGGTATACAGTGACACAACATAATGTTTATAGTTTCAATGATTTGATACAATATATATAAGAAATAAAACTGAATTCTTCTTGAAACTTGTTTGAATGCACGCAGTTAATGTTGAAATTAAATCTTAAATTGAATGTCTGTTGCATGTGTACAATTATACAATACGAGAGTTCTATATACACTTAGTTCTATCTTGAGGAAATAGTCTGTTTCACTAATAAATTGTCCTGATAGTCAACAACTATCTTCTGTGAAATTACAAGCGTAACTTTTAGGGAGAGGCAGAATGATGGTACTAGGTTTATACTTGCAAGGAACTTTCATTAATTTATTCAAATAGCAGAATGCTAAGGTGGATGTCGGAGCACTGGTGAAGACTAAAGGGAGTAGCAGAATGCTATACTCGGGGCTGGACGTGGCTACGGGGATCAGGATAATGAGGCAATGTTCAGAGGTGAAACCTCACGCCCAGCAATTTGTCCACCTGTTCAAAACTCGTTTTTAAGAGGAATGCCTCCGTGTCTGACTTGCGGTGTGGGTTGGTCGTCAAACATTGGGGTAGTCCTGGAGAGGCATTTTTTTTTTTTTTTTTTTTTTTTTTGTGGTCAAATTCTCGAGAGTCCCGAGGCGAACAGTAGGCCTCTCTACTCGTCGGTTGCGTGGAAGTGCGAATAGCTCGCATCAGCACCAGCACGTACACATAGTGGAGGAAAAACTATCTGTCGATGACGGAACAAGTCCGCCATGTCAGAGCTGAAACCTCCTCTTCGCTGAGCTATTAGTTATCTATTTCTAGTGCTAGTGGGCAGGTGGCTCGGAACGAAGCTCCTTATATATCGCTGGCTGACGTCATCGGTGCGCGTGCCAGGCGCAGTGAAGATACCTCGTAGCTGCTAGAAACTTCGGTGCTGAGGTGGGTTGCGGAGCTTGTAGGCACAGAGCTTGCGATGCGGAGGACACACACAACAGACACCTTTTTGGTTTCATCGACATGGTGGCCACAAATAAGAAACATAGTATATTGATGCTTGCTGAAGAGCCATTAACGTAGCGACATTCAAAATTGCGCTTATAATGTTGTTGTACTTACCGCGCTTGAACTGACGTTATATCACGAAAATTTGTAGGAGTACGCCTCTGTGGTGTAGTGGTTAGTGTGATTACCTGCCCCCCCCCGAGGCCCGGGTTCGATTCTCGGGAATCGAACATGGGCCCCCAAGGACGGCAGCTAACTAAATGTTACGTTACGGAGGTGGAGAGCGAAAGTTTACTATCATATGTGTTATCCATGTTTGGGCGTATACAACGTTGTTGCTTCGAACTGGCGAAAATTACGTTCATTCAACGGTCACACGCCTACAACCTGAAATTTTCATATACCAAAGTATTCCCATAAGAAAAGAGGCCAAGTTCAACGATGCTTCGTTAAAACAGGTGATTTTTTACAAGCTGCTTTACGTCACACCGACACAGATGGGACTTTATGACGACGATGGCGTAGGAAAAGCCTAGGAGTGGGAAGGAAGCGGTCGTGACCTTAATTATGGTGCAGCCCGAGCATTTGCCTGATGTTAAAATAGGAAACCACGGAAACTCATCTTCAGGGCTGCCGACAGTGAGCTTTGAACCCACTATCTCTCGGATGCAAGCTCACAGCTGCGAGCCCCTAACCACACGGCCAACTCGCCCGGTATACGTGACTGTCGCTTACGACGTTGTCGGAAGGACCCATTCAATTTTAGAGTGGAAACATGAAACAAACTTGCGATAGCCTACATCTTGTGATCGAACAGTCAGTGCCCACAGATATGGAAATCAATATACAGGATGTGGCAAGGAGTCTCCGTATTCGTTCTGATTGGTCTTACTTCGTTTTTTTCTTTTTTTACTTGCGAATGACGGTGTGTTTGAAATGAGTATTATGTTCTTGGAAAGATTCGACTTACGATTTTTGGCGGATCTTGATATTTCATGAACTCTGGTCCCATAAAAGTGAGTTTTGCAAGAGAACTGTGATCTAAAACATCGTGGAGGCTTGTTTCGAGACATTCGGGACGCACACCTAGTCTCAAACGACATTTCTTTACTGGATTCGTTTTAAATTGGAAGAAAATTGCGAGTTACAGTGTTGATTCGTATCCTCATGTTAACTACCCTGTTCCCCTTTAATCACAGCTTGCTATTATTAGTGTGCAGCACTTTTCGTTCACCCTGTAGGCATATACTTTGGCGCTGAAGAGATTCAGTGACAGTTCTTAGGGATGTTGTACCAGGCCTCGTATATGGAGCGACTAAAGCCCCGTTTATTCCGAACATCACCATCAGTTGTTTACGACCTTTTGTTGCCAACACGTCTTAGCAAAGTGTTGGCTACAAAAGTTGATAACGGAACATCAGTGTGACTTTTGTCTTCGATGTTAGCAGCATATACCCGCTCCCTTTCTTGTTCACAACCACCCATCATAATATCACCTGATAGTCCGCTAGTGTCAGGCAGCTAGCAAGTGCGAGAGCATTGTTTCCTGTAGGCCCTAAGATGTGTTGGTAACATTCGATGTCAACGCTGCTAAACACGTGTTAGTAACAAATGTTGCTAACATTCTTTGATACTTACCGACTTCTTATGGACAGCAAAATTTATTTTGACAACACAGGAAATCTGTTGCTAACATGAGTTGTTGATAACAAACTCACAAGCGTTTCTTGAAATGTTACCAACATTCATTGTTAAGTTGGTGAATAAATGAAATGGCGTTTGACTTTTAGTGCCGGGAGTGTCCGAGGAAATGGCTCCCCAGATGCAGATCTTTTGATTTGACACCCCTAGGCGACCTGCACGTCGTGATGAGGATGAAATGATGATGAAGACGACACATACACCCACCTCTATTGCCAGCAAAATTAATCAATTTCCTGCCGGGAATCGAACCCGGAACCCCTGTGACCAACAGCCACCACGCTAACCATTTAACCATGGAGCCAGACGTTAAGTTGGTAACGAACGTGAACAACGTTGGTGTAAACGCGGCTTTACTTGCGAATGTAGCTAGGGAAATTTAGAAGTCTGACTTCGTGAACATTTTGAATTGATCTGCTGGAGAAGCGAATTATATTTCATCCACGTAAGGCAACAAATTTAGGTACATAAAGAACTTCAGTGATCATGAGTTTTTTTATTTATTCTATGACCACATTGAAAAACTTCAAGCAGTGGAACCTGAACCAGTTACAGGCCAGCCGTTTTCGTTTAAATAAGAGAGCAGGTGTTACTTCCTGCACATCACAATTCACGATCTAGGACTGAAAGCAGTCTCCTTGGACGTTTCAAATGAGTCAAGACATGCTATAACATACCAACACGTGGGGGTTAACATTAAGGAAAGAGCTCCTATTACACACAGCTTAGCCCACGCTCTCTCTGTAGAGAGCACCTCCAAGCAATGCACGAGAGATAATGTGTTCCAACACTATATGTGGCTCTTCCACTGATACGTCTCCTTTAGTCACAATTCGCTATATCTTGACCCTTAAAATGTGTCCGTACTTTTCATATCTCTGCCTCATACTACGTTATTATTTCGGGTTGGCTATTCAGAAGTCGATAGTAGATCCAGTTCATATTTGAACTCTGTTTGTTTGTTTGTTTGTTTGTTTGTTTGTTTGTTTGTTTGTTTGTTTGTTTGTTTGTTTGTTTGTTTGTTTGTTTCCCATTTCTTCGTTAATAATACCTCTGTCCGCCTCTGTGATGTAGTGGTTATTGTGATTAGCTGCCACCCCCAGAGGGCCGGGTTCGATTCCCGGATCTGCCACGAAATTTGTAAAGTGGTACGAGGGCTGGAACGGGGTCCACTCAGCCTCTAGAGGTCAACTGAGTAGAGGTGGTTTCGATTACCACCTCAGCCATCCTCGAAGTGGTTTTCCGTGCTTTCTCACTTCTCCTCCAGGCAAATGCCGGGATGGTACCTAACTTAAGGCCACGGCCGCTTCCTTCCCTCTGCCTTGTCTATCCCTTCCAATCCTCCAATTCCCCCACAAGGCCCCTGTTCACCATAGCAGAGGAGGCCGCCTGGGCGAGGTACTGGTCATCCTCCCCCGTTGTATCCCCGACCCAGAGTCTTAAGCTCCACGACACTGCCCTTGAGGTGGTAGAGGTGGGATCCTTTGCTGAGTCCGAGGAAAAAACAGACCCTGGAGGGTAAACAGATAAAGAAGAAGAAGAAGAAGAATATTACCTCTATTGAAAGGCTGTAAATAATAAAAGTTGTGCAAAATATAACTTCCGTTCATTTATGTTTCATTCGTTTCTACCGCACGATAATTAATAACCGAGATTACCATGATTAGGGGCCTATTATATTTTTCCACAATCTTCTAAATATCTCCGGAAATATTAGTTCTACTAATCTAAAAAGTGTATATGACGATAATATCTCGCATCCGTGGTGTAGGGGTAGCGTGCCTGCCTCTTACTCGGAGGCCTCAGACTCGATTCCCGGCCAGGTCAAGGATCCGAGGGCTGGTTCGAGGTCCACTATGCGATTACAATTGAGGAGCTATATGACGGTAATATAGCGGCTCCGGTAGAGAAAGCCAAGAATAATGGCCAAGAGGATACGTAGTGCCGACCTCACGACACCTCGTAATATGCAGGCCTTCGGGCTAAGCAGCGGTCGCTAGGTAGACCATGGCCCTTCTAGGCTATTGCACCATGGGTGTCGTTTATCTCTATATGACGTCAATTTCCGTAGTATAACAGCACAACTATCTGCCGTTCTCAAAGTAAATACTCATAGCAGTAATTAAACAGAAGAAATAATATTGGAATGGGCATGATTTATGAAAAGCAGATGGAGCAGTGTCAAATTTAGTTCTTGGCTGGAATCCTGAATACTGGGCTCGAAGACGTGGGCGGCCAAGGGAATTTGGACACGTACCATTGAAGAAGACTTTTCGACATTTTTAAGTGGGCAGAAGGAGAGAACTAGGTCATTCTGACATTTCGCAGGAATGAAACTGACGTAACTACGCCGGTCTTCTGCCGCTTGATTTGGTGCTAGTGGTGAGTATTATTTAAAAGGGAAGCACGAATAGATAACCGTCCCCTCTTAATACTAATCATCAGGCTGGCGTCCAGCTCCATGGCTAAATGGTTAGCGTGCTGTCCTTTGGGCACAGGAGTCTCGGGTTCGATTCCCGGGGGGTCGGGAATTTTAACCATAAATGGTTAATTTCGCTGCCACGCGGGCTAGGTGTATGTGTCGTCTTCATCATCATTTCATCTTCATCACGACGCGCAGGTCGCCTACGGGGGTCAAATCAAAAGACCTGCATCTGGTGAGCCGAACTTGTCCTCGGACACTCTCGGCACTAAAAGCCATACGCCATTATATTTTTACCAGGCTGGTGGCTCGGACGGTACGGCGCTGGCTTTCTGAGCCCAGGCTATTTATGACAGCTGTTGGCGGAACTTTGGAGGATCAAACCAGCCTTTGGGCTGAATACCCAACATACATACATTTTTTATATACTTTCGGTAAATGTTTTCTAAACCCATTGTCATTTGAATCAATATCTTGTTTTATATTGCAACAAGCTTTCACTGAAGTGTATGATACATTACAAAGTTCTACATTCGCTGTATTTTGTGTCTGCTGTTAGGTCATCAGTCCGAAGGCTATTTGGGTCCTCGGATAGCA